>NC_056745.1:855214787-855514787 GCF_019279795.1 Protopterus annectens
AGGCTGGGGCAGCTGGGGAGCCCATAGCACCCCACGCTTTTGTCTAAAGTAATTGTTCCTAAACAAGAAAAAGTTATTTTCTAAAATAATATCCAAAAACGACACACTAAAGAAACCTGAGAACTATTCAAAAGTTTCTTTGAAACTAAAACCACGTACTGCTTCAACACCATCAGAATGGGGTATGCAAGTATAAAGTGAATTAACATCCAATGTAAAAATAATGTGTTTGTGGGGTCAAAATGTTCTCTTCATGAAAAATTTTTACCTTATTCAGAAAGTGCCAAGAGTCTTTTATGAAGGAAGGCTGTGTATCAAAGGCCCCAACATGCTGTCTATAAATAATGAAAGACCCTCTGTGACAGAATGTGGAGATGACACAATTGGGCGTAGAGGGGGTTTAACACATTTTGTGGGTTTTCGAATCCCAAAATAACCCCAATCTTGGGGTTATCAACCACAAAAGTTGTATAAACTAAAAGTAATTTCCCACACATTAAGGCCATAAATGTAAGAATGTACTTTTTTAAAACATTTCAAAATGTCAAACAGTGCAATGGTCTCATATTCACAGTTGTTATCCAGAATGTCAGACATTTTTTTGTAATAATCATTATGCTTCATTACCACTATGTTAGAGCCCTTATCACTTTTCATAAACCTAAAAGTGGTCGCTAACTCTTTTAGATGTTTAAGTGCTTGCCTCTCTGAGTGTTCTAAATTATTTTGATGAATATGTTGTTTGCTAAACAATAAATTTACATCATTAATACATGATTCTTCATAAGACTTAATCGTGTGATGTAAATTAGGAACAAAACTGGAAGGTTTTTTAACAATATTATGATTGTCAGAAATACCATGCATCAAGAAAGACAGATTTAATTGCCTAGTAAATTTTTTGATGTCAACAATGGTTCTACTATAATCAGCCTTTCGGCTAGGAATGAAATTTAAACCATATTTTAATACAGATAGTTCAACATCAGTGAAAGAAAAGTCAGTCAAGTTAATAATATCAAAGTCGTCCAGACGGTCAGTTATTCCTCGTCCCCTGACTAACTCAACCCAAAAAAGTCCTGCTTCGGGTCAACACAGAGCTCTTACCAAAAGAATTAACACTATTCTTTTTGGAAGAACTATCGGATGGTAAAGTCACTGCTTTATCTTTTTTGTTGGAAATAATGACCACAGGGTCAGTAAAATTACTCGTGTGGCCACTAGATGGTTCATTCACAGTAACAATGTCATCGCAGTCCAAAGGCTTGTCTTTACTGATATCTGTTTTCAAAAACAGAAGCCTACACCAAGGGAGGAAAAGAGATGTATTATAATTAGAACAACTGTTGGAAAAAGTGTCAACTTGATTTTGAAAACGCTTAACAACATGTGAGGATCTAATTATTTGACTGTTGAGCAAAGTAAGACCTTTGCTTAGAAACCGTGAGAATTACGGAAGCCAGGAACAAAGTAATTATAGGTAATTTTCTGATCGTAAGCATTGATGTCACGATCCAACTTAGATTTCTTTCGAGGTCACCTCATTAATGTGCACATTTAATTCGTTACTTAAAGAACCAAACAAGGTTTTAAAACGACCCTCAGATAGCCGATTCTTAATGAAAACCTCACATTCCTTAATCTCCTTGGTTAGCAAATTCATTTTGTTAACATTGTTATCAATGAGCAGGTGTAAAAAACGAACTCCTGCCTCATTGAAAAAGTTAACTAAGGTACAGAAAAACGGGTGTCCGGTATTAATACCATTAGGACATTTAAAGAACCGGAGGCCCTTAGGAACAACCCCCAGTTCTATACATCTAGAAAAATAGTGATTTTCGATCTCTAAAGATTTGTACCTTTTAATAAGCTTCAAAAGCAAGTCACGCTGGATGTTGATGTCCCCGGCTGATATCAGGAACGCCACGGGTAAGACTGCAAAGGGATTAACATCACGGTTAAGGAGCTGGAAACAGCATGCTCTTCCGCTGTTACATCTGGTAGTTTTGTTCGGTTTCCGGTTCATGCTCCGGTTCAAGCTCCTAAGATTTCCGTGGGGAGATCCCTCCAAATCGATGACAGTATCTAGTTCTTCGTTAGAACCAGTTGGGCTAGAAGCCTGCAGTAGATTCTCCGTTGCTTTCGCTTTAGTGACCAAAAATTTCAACGATAGTTGTATATCCATTAACGTTGAGATTAATAAATCTCCGGCTTTGTCAGCCCCAGTGGAAGGAGTAGAATGAACAGACATGTTCAGCAAAGTATCGTCTGCTATCTCTGCCATAGGTAGCTCAATGAAAACTACACAAAACAAAAAGCTACTAAAAGAACCAAAACAAAGAAACAAAAGGCAGAGAAAGCACAGCAACAGTCACAAAATAGCGTATAGGTCAATTTAATCTCCGCTTTCGTAAATAACTTCATCAGAATACAAAAATCACATGCAAAGGCATCCTTATATACAACAAGTAATTGATAAATACATCACATGGTAAATTACTTAATTGCTCATAAAACATTAAAAAGACAATGGTAAAACTGACTAAAAAAGAGTCAAACACAAAATAACTCAAGCAACTTATTCCTGTCTAGATTTTTTGAAATAGATAATTTTCGATGTTTTAAAAACATTTCAGATTAATAGTATCATTTAACCCAGGAGGGTTATCTGAAAAAGTTTTATCTGCCATAAGACCTCTCGCTGTTCAACAAAATTCTTAAAGTCACCAGCCCTACCATCATTAATGCATGTCTCTAACACAGTAAACATAAATTTTTTAAAACCAGTACAAGAAACTGAATGTCTAAATAAAGCATTGTTATGGTTCTTGATCTTAATGGCATATAAATGTTCTTTAACTCGTGTGCCCAAACTCCTAGTGGTCATAACATAGAAAGATGGGCACGTGGAACATAAAGCAATATAAATAAGTCCACTACTGTTGCAATCAACATAACCTCTCACTTCTAAAATCCTGTCACTAGTAATAACATTAATAAATGGACCTTCAGAAATAAAACGACATATGGTGCAATTGTTGCATCTAAACATACCCTCTTATTCAGTTTGTCATGAACAGAAATTGTTCCACAGAACTAGCTCTCTCAAAGATGTTTTTTAACTAATTATTTTAAGTAAACACAAAATTGGGTTTACACCCCACTACTTTAGTAATATCCTGGTTTCCTTTGATAACTTTCCAGTTGTCTTCTAATATCTTTTTTAATTTAAAACAGTCTGAACTCATGTCAAAGGAACAATATTGTTCTGTAATAACATGTTTGCTAGTCACCAGGTCTACTTCAGATGCCAAATTACTGGAGTTGATAAAACCACTTTTCAAAATTGGTGGAAAAAAAGCATCTCGTTTACTAAAAACCTCAGTACCTATATCAATCAATCAAAAATATATATACATATACACACACACACACACGTGTATATATATATATACATATATATATATATATATATATACATATATATACACATACATATATACATATATATACACATACATATATATATATATATATATATATATATACATATATACATATTATATATATACACATATATATATACATATATACATATACACACACACACATACACATGTGTATATATATATATATATATATATATATATATATATATATATATATATATATATATACACACACACACACATACACACTATATTATATACACATATATATATATACATACATACACCTACATTATATATATATATACATATACATATATATACATATATAAATACATACATATATACACACACATATACACATACACATATATATATATATATATATATACATATATATATATATATATATATATATATACACACACACACACACACACACACACACACACACAATATTATATACACATATTATATATATATATATATATATATATATATATATATATACACACACATATACACATACACCTATATATATACATATAAATATATATATAATGTATACACATACTAGATATTACACACACACACAGACACACACACACACATACACACTACATAAACTTTCATCTATTTCCATCCACAGTGAGGCTGTAGGTCTCGTGTAATAGGCAGGGCTGTTAAGATGCAGCTCTGGCAATATGCATTACACCAAACTAGTCCTCCTTATTGTTTCTTTCAGGTAAATAATGCTGAATTGGGGAAGGGATAGCCTCTTCCCATGTCAGATGAACTCTACGATTAACTTCCTTACTTTCCTTAAGAAGGGGAGAGGTAGGAGGGGTGGGAAGATGGAGTAATATGTACAGCAATTTGGGGTGAATCATTTGTAGTGCAGAAATTCTGCCCCAACATGAGAGGTGTAACTTCTTCCAGGCATGCACCTGTACAAATAAGTGCTTCCACAGGGATTTCAGATTGGTGGCAAGTGGCACAACCTTCACCAACCAGGATGACCTAGTGAATCTACTAACTGATAAATTTAGCTTTAACTTCACCTCCACTACACCCTGTGAAATCCCTTCTAGCATACCCCCCCAACTATCAACAGAAAGCAGGTTGTGCTGGAACTTAAGGACAAAAACACTGCTTTCATGGGCACCGACAATATCCCTGGATGCCTCCTAAATGGCCTATCGCTTGAGGCACTTCAACTACATTCTCAAAACAGGTTATGTGCCAAGTTAATGGAGGGCTGCAATAGTCAACCCTCATCATAAGGGTGGACCACCCAAGGAACAACAGACCCATCAGTCTGACAAGTGTAATATGCAAAGCCATGAAACAAATTATCATGGAAATGATTAACAAGGACATTGTACCCATACTGCTTTGGCTTTGTTGAGGGAAGTTCTTGCTCACTGAACCTCAGACTTCAAGAGGTTCACCAAGGCAACAGATGAGGGGATAAATGGTGCATACCTAACTTGAACCGGCCAAAGCATTCAATTCCCCACCCTCCTCGGGTGTTGTTGACAATTTCTCAGAACCAGACATAGCCCCTACACAACTCCTTGCTGTCTAGCTCACAGATTGTCTCAACCAGGAGACTGGTCACCAGTGGAGTACCCCAAGCTCAGTGTTGGGCCCACTCCTCTTTGGCATCTACTTCTCAGAAGTCAAGGATAATGTCAAAGGCTTCTGTCCAAGTTCACAGATTACTGTAAATTAGGAGCTATTACAGATTCCCTCCACAACTCCAACATCTTACAAGAGGATCCAACACAAATAAATGACAGGTGCCAAAACACCTCACTCACTGCAAAGAAATGCATTATAATGCCCTTTGAGAAATCATCCACCCAATTTAATTACTCCATCAATAAAACACCCCTAAGAGTTGACCCAGTAGTTAGGGATCTGGGAATATATGTAGGATGGGGGGGGGGCAGTACACAAAAAACACTAGGTGCACTGTACAGGACCAAGCACTATCTTACAAAAAACACAAAATCTACTACTGCCCAATCCCACCTGATCACAGATCTACTCTATCCATCACCCATATTCACTAACCTAAGAAAATCTGAGTTAGCAAAACTTGACTCCTGTTACAAATCGTCAGGTTTGCCACAAACTCACCCTTTAGGTCACACGAATGTGCAGCACTCAAGCAACTCAACTGGTTAGAATTTTCTCAACTCCTACTACATAACCAACTAACCACGGCCCAGAAAATATTCTATCTACCACAGAATACACCTGCCCTGCAAAACCTACTGCAGCCATACTCCAGTGCCAGAGCTCTACACTCTAGTAATAAATCCCCAATAAAGACAACTGCAGCCAAAAATCTTGCTAGTCAATCCCTCTTCCAAAATGATATAGCTAAAATTTGGAATGCACTACCTCCTAACATAACATCAACCACAGCCTTATCTCGGTTCAAAAACTGCTAAAAGCTCACAACCAAAAAATGGACATGCCCATGCACTGCTCCTGACTAAACTGTCTTTCTCAGATGATACTATTACTTCTTCTAGGCTGACTTTAAATTCTCTAAAAACATTAAGGATTTTCAAACTCTGATAAGGACTTTCAAACTCTGATGAGAATGAAATGCTATTTGTTAAGAAACATTCCATGAATGCATTCACCATCTGTCTCCCTACAGAAGTTATACAGTTTTCTATTTCACCCTAAGAAAAATGTACCCGAATGCTTCATTATATGGTTTCTGCCCTCACCTGTATGTTACTGTGATACAAACTGTACTGAAATGTTTAACTATATATGTATTATGAGGAGCTTTTATCCATGCCTCTGCTGAAAAAGGACCAGTGTCCAGTCGGACTTTCCCGGTAATCAAGTGTAAAATAAAATAAATAATAAATACAGTAATCAGGTCTTCGACCAACATATAGCTGATACAGTAAAAATCCCCTTCCAAATCACCCAACTCAGAAGCAAAGGTATGACTTCCAGGTCCAAACACATTACAGTACCACACTACTCAGCCCGTATGAGACCCATCATTTCAATAAAGTACAATGCCCCTTTTGGCATGCACCTAACCAGGCACTTGCAACAGTTGGAACATTCTCAAGGGTTCCTCACCAGGAGTATCCAGGATATGAATCCCCTGTTATACACTCATCATCTTACAGCCCTTTCTCTGTACTCAGGTCTCTTACAGGTTACTGAGCTCCAATCTATGCCCGTCATACAAAGCATCCTCAAATCTAGTTATGATGGATTACTCGCACATCCACAAAACAGCACCAGAAATGCTTGATCCAAGGACCGGAACTTTGCCTGCAACATAAACAGAGCCTACTAAAAACACTGCTGTGTGTCTCAAAAGATCTCTGCACTATGGAATAAGCTGCACATCCACATGAAGCAGAATTCGTCCTTTTCAAACAAAAATTTGATCACTGGATGGGAAACCCCAACTCACTCCCATGGACAGAGGTAGAGAGTATTTAAATTAATCTCAAGTTAACACACCACCCCCCTCATAACCCTTAGCTACCGCCTTATTAACCCCACCATATAGGCATTCAAGGTACTCAAGGACAAAATTGGACTGGGTTACAACCCCTGAATGCCTCCTAAATGGCTAGGTTATAAAGACCCTGGTTGTCATTAGCCTAACGTAAACCTATGAACTTACAAACCATTCCAGCAGTACTGGGGCATACTGTAATACCATGGTACTCAGGCAATTATGTACACCACTATAATGATGTCCCCCAGTGGCCGTCTCAAAGTCTGTCCACTGAACTGTTGGTTGGGAATCAGTGAGTCTTGTCTTGGTTCACTGTTAATCCTGACCAGTTTCCAAACTGCTGTAACAGATCTCACAGGATTGGGATATCATGTACAAGGCTTTCAGTGAAGAGAACAAAGTCATATGCTAACAAAAATTCTGGTCTCCATGCCCATTATTTCCCATGCCTTTAAGTACAAACACGATCATATTATGCCTGACAATAGTTCCATGGTTAAAGAGAAATAAATACAGGGAGAGTGGGCAGCCCTGTCTCATACCTTTCTCCAAGGGGAACAATGGCAAGGCCACCTCCCCTGTTAAAGCAGTGGCAAAGGATGAGCCTTAAAGGGCTTGTATACTCCACCAAATGTAGTGCCATTTGGTAATGACAAATACTTTTTCAAAGTTCACCAATATTGCTGTGGTGGACTGGATGTAGTTATTAACGGCTTCCAGCTATACTGAGTGTGTGGAAGTGGCCTCATCTGGATCCGTTCTTTATAAAATCAGCCTGAGTGAGAGCTACTAATTTGGGGAAAATTGGTTTTAAGTTTTCTGCTAGGATTTTAGTATACAGTTTAGCTTCTATACTGATCAAAAAGGGAGTTCTGTAATTCTTTGTTAAATGGTTTAGGTGAGATTATAATACAGGATTTTCTCACTGAGAGGGGCATCACGCTTTTAATTACAGTGTTGAACAGTAGTGGTAGTAGTGAAAGGATATGTACTTAGATCAGTTTAGAGAGTCCTGCCTTGAAACCATCAGGCCCATGGACTTTAAAATTAAGCAAAGTATTCAGGGCTTTGAGGATGGCAACATCCAGGTATGAAATCAGAGATTTACAATCCTTGGGTAGGAAGCTTCAGGAGGGAGCAATCCAGTAATAGTTTTGCAGTCTTCCCTTCCCCAGGAGGACCTGTCTTACCATTAGAATACAAATTTCATATATTACTGTAGGAATTCCCTGATTCTCTAAGGTTGGATGCTAGGCCTTTTCTTTCCAGGATGCAGCCTATTTTTATATTGATGTTTTTGCTTAAGCCTTAACACCAAGATTGTCTAGCTGCATCCAGGCCTGCAATGCCACCTTTTTTTTTTTTTTTTTTTTTTAGTGGAGGGTAGACTGTTCCTGATGGCAAGACCCAACTAGAATTTGGCTTCCCTATACATTCACAGCTCCCTTGTCCTTAAATTCAGTAGGCTAACCCTATAAAAATGATTTGATTTACCTTACCTTGTAATGTTCTCATTTTTTGCATCCAGACACGCCAACATTCCAGTTTGGCCCATTTAAAGGACCCCAACCAAATAAAAATTGGCATGCTATGTGGGGAATCCCTTGCTAGATAAATTTGGGTTGTTTCTTCTTTAATCCACTTCATTGTGACCTAAAATCAGCGAGTCTAAATCACCACTGTTTGGGTTCTTGGTAGTTCTGCCTTCCCAGCTTAAGCATAAAAGGACCCAGTGTGGACGGAAAATGACCATGGTAGTACTTCCATCTCCAAGCAGCAATCTGAACAATTGGCTAGACTGGAATATGTATAACCCAGGTCTGTGGGGTAAAGTATACACAAAATGTCAGTCAAGCACAGGTTTGATATAGAAGAATGTAATGCCTTTTGGGTTCTTAGGTGACCTTCACATTTAACTGTGGCTCTGTCGATACCAAAGTGCCCCCCCTCGCTGATAAAAACAATCTGTCAGAGCAGTTACAAATTCTTAAAAAAAAAAAATACAACCTAATATTAGCATCCCTTCTGCGGTACATACTTTGGATAAAGCCCATCTTCCAGATTTGCCTTTTTACCAAGGATGGACCATCCTAAGTCTTGAGATAAGCATATGGCAATGCCCCAGGGGCCAAGCTAGCTAGCAAAGGGTTTCCCATAATATGATTAAGGCTCTATTTGTATTCCTTGCAAATCTTAATTTCTTGCAAGAACAATACATCAGTTTTTAGCTTAACTAACCAGTTGGCTAGAGAGGTGGGCTTGAATTTGGAACCCAAGCCACGAACATTTATGATTAATGTACTGCTGACACAAAGTCTCTTCATGATAATTTATGTACAGAAACCAAACTTGATAAAACTGTGTGCACTATATTATACAAAAAATACAAACAAGTTAAGGTACAATTAAAAAGATAGCAATCCAGTACAAATAAAAAGAACCTTATGAGAAAAATGTTTTAAGTTCTGCCACAAAGTTAAAGTATGCAATATCTAACTTGGCCTTTGGAAAGTCTGGGGATCCTGGTCATACCACGTAGTGGTAAGTACCAAAATACATTTTACATAAACACACAATAGTCCACACAAGGTGACAGAGCATGTGGATCATGATTTTATCAGTTTTCTCATTTTTTCTGTCTCCTTTATTCCCTCCCTTATTAAATTGTTTTCCACTGAAAAAAGAGTGATCGGCTTATCAGGAGGCGGTGGAAAAGAACAGAGACCCAGCTGTCTGGCAAAGTCCTGGACTGCAGATTCTACATGAGGGGTGCCATCCTTGTCTTCTCGTATTTGCAGGAGATCAAAGTCATTTTGCATCAGTACTCCAAAATGCTGCCTGGAGGCTTCCTTATGTGCCAATTTTTATTTCTGGTGAGTTCACATGTGATGCATGGGCTATCTGGGGGTCGCCTACTACCCAGTAAGACAGCAGTGAACTTGCCTGGGGGTGCTGCCTTCTTTGACCTGTGTAGTGGAGGAGTAGTTGATGACAGTGTAGCTGGATTGATATCCATAGAGGATGCCACAGCTGTGCTGTATTGTTGTTCAGCTAGAATGGGAAGCTTTCTGCACGAAGGTTCCTTTGAAGAAAGTCTAGTACCATGCTAAGATTTATAAAAAAGTGTGCTTAGTGCTTTATAATTACCATTGTGGATGAGTAGTTAAAAAAATGTTAGAGAACTATGCTATAAAACGATCTAACTTCAGAAAACTCCTTTTTCCAGAGTATTAACTGGGAGAAGTCTTAGATGAGTTTCACTTTGTGGACTTTCCTTGACTGTCTGCAGCAAGACCTCCTTGTCTGCATAATTCAGGAGCTGAAAGACAAGATGCCTCAGGGGTTTACCTGCTGGTGGGGACTTCAGTGATGCTCTCTGCACATACTCTACAATTATGCTGTACCTTCTTTTTAAAATGCTGGCAAACCCTCTTTCCAGGAATTTAATGGTGAAAAATGCAGATGGCCCTTTCTTTTAACTCTAGAAGATGCAGGTTATGTCTGTGGCAATTCTCCAAATCATCTAGTTTTTGTGTAGCGCAGGCCATTTCCTCATCATGGCTGTCAATCCTGGCATGAGTAACTTGAAGCCCTGCTGAATTCAGTGAGGTGGCTGGCTGGATAAAGCCTTGTTTGGCTGCAAGACATTTGATGTCGGCAGTGTTCTTAGCAGCAAAGTCTTGAATTGGTACAGTATCCTCCAGGATTCGGGAGGTGAGTGAGGCAAGTGTGTCCAATTCTTCCCACACCTGCAGGCCATTAGAATCCTCCAAGCTACTGGCCACATTACAATAGTCGTTTATAGTGTCATGACTCTGTCCTCTAAGTGCAGTAGCATATGATCAGAGACAAATTTTCTTGTTTAACTAAGATTCACCACAGCTGAATGAAAAAAAAACTTGGTGTCAGAGTGTTTAAATTACCCTGCTGCCATTACGCCTGCTAGCTCCGGCCCCTATGAAGACCAAAATGCAGAATTTATTTGATTATGAAGTTATGAACAAAAACATTTAAATCAGTTATTATGCATAAGCTCCAGGAAACCACTGAGGAGACTAAAGTACAGTTTTGTACCTACCATAAATGTAGATGTTCGAGGATCCACATTGCTGCAGTCCTAACTATTGGGTAGTCCGCTGTCCAGTCGGCCCGAATACCAAAGTATATGGCTGACGTCGGTCAGGGCGCATTAAACTGACGTCAGTACGTCAGGGTACTAATGCGCATGACCGACGTCATATCCTCAGTCTTTTCTTGCCCCAGATGTCAGAAGACCCTGAAAAGATAAGGCCAAAACCAAAAACTCCAAACATACCTGCACCAAAAATATGTACAATATATACAAAATTACCAGAAAATAACCTCACCTACACAACCACCCCTAAACACAGAGGGGAAGGAGGGAGGGTAAATTGGACTGCAGCAATGTGGATCCTCGAACATCTACATTTATGGTAGGTACAAAACTGTACAATGTTCTTCATTCCACATTGCTGCAGTCCTAACTATTGGGTAGAATCCCAAAGCAGAGGTAAGGGAGGCTGGCAAATCATAAGGAAGCAGGAACTGACAACATGCCTTGCAAAATAGCTGTGGCAAAACCAGCCCTAGACTTAGAGTAGAGAGGAAGGTGATAATGCTTAGAGAAAGTATGCACTGAACTCCAAGTAGCTGCCTCCAAAATATCCTTAGTTGCCACCCCCCTTAGAAATGCTGTTGAAGTGGCAGTAGCCCTAGTGGAATGAGGCCTAATCCCAGCTGGAATCTCCTTGCCATGATGGGAATAACAAAATGCAATGCAAAACCCAATCCACCTAGAAATAGTTTGTTTTGACACAGGCTTGCCCTGCGAACCCAAAGCAAAAGAAACAAACAACTGCTGAAACTGCCTAAAATCCTTAGTCCTGCTCAAATAATAACGCAACTGCCTGTGTACATCTAGAGTGTGCAAAATCTTCTCCCCTTTATTTTGAGGATCTGCATAAAAAGTAGGCAAATGAATAATTTGGTTTAAAGCCACACTAGAAACCACCTTAGGCATAAAGGAAGGATTAGTACGTAAAGATACCCTATCCTTATGAAAAATCAAAAAAGGCTCTACCGCCATAAGGGCCTGCAACTCAGAAACCCTTCTTGCAGAAGTAATGGCCAACAAAAAAGCAGTCTTCCATGACAAGTATTTCAATTCAGCAGTAGCCGCAGGCTCAAAAGGTTGTAGAGTAAGTTTCTCCAACACAAAATTGAGATCCCAAGCAGGAGTAGGAGCTCTACGTGGGGGTCTTATATTCTTTGCCCCTCTAAGAAATTGCTTGAACAAAGGATGCGAAAACAATGGTGGGTCACAATCATAGTGAGCTGAAATTGCTGCAGCATGAATCTTAATGGAAGAGAAAGACAAACCTTTGTCCAATAACTCAGTAAGATATTGAAGAGCCACACTCAAATTAGGCTCAGAAATCTCCAAATTGTTTGCTGCACTCCAAATTAAAAATCTCTTCCATTTTTCTGCCTACACTTTCCTTGTACTAGGTCTTCTGGCTTCCATAATCACATTTAAAACTTGTTGAGGAAGTTGAGACCTGCTGTCTTTCAAAACAGAATATGCCAGGCTGTTAGATGAAGAGAGTGAAGCTTGACATTGAGCAGGTGACCGTCCCTCTGAGACAACAGGTGTGGAATCAAGGGTAAAGGCCATGGAGGCTTCCTTACCAGACTCCTCAGAAATGGGTACCAGTGCTGCCGAGGCCAATCTGGAGCTATTAAAATCATCCTTGGCTTGTCTTGTCTGACCTTTAGAAGCACCTTTGGGAGAAGAGGCAGAGGTGGAAAAGCATACACATGAAGATTTTTCCAACTGAAAGAAAGAGCATCCACTTTCCAAGCTGTGTGATGAAACCTCTTTGTGCAAAACTTTGGCAGCTGGTGGTTTAGTGGAGAAGCGAACAGATCTATGTCTGGAGTTCCCCATGACACTGTCAATTTTGAAATACATGAAGATCCAGTTTCCACTCGAGGGGATCCATGACTTGTCTGCTTAACACATCTGCGAAGGAGTACTGAGGTCCGGGGAGAAACCTTGCCTGAAGAGTTAGTTGCAAGCTGAGCGCAGTCTCCCATAAAATCATTGCTTGCCTGCACAATGGGTAAGAATGTGTTCCCCTTGTTTGTTGATGTACCACATGACAGTTGTGTTGTCTGTTAGAATCAACACCTGCCCTGGAAGAAGTAACTCCTTGAAAGCCATTAATGCAAACTGGACTGCTAACATCTCTTTCATGTTGATATGTAGATGCTGTAGTCTGGCAGGCCACTTGTCTTGTATCCACTTTCCATTTAGATGAGCTCCCAAGCAATGTCTGAGGCATCTGTCGTTAGAATCTGACTCGCCTCTGGCCGGGTCACAGAGAGTCCCTTGTTTAGGTGACATTCCTGAGCCCACCACAAAAATTCCTTTTGAATGCAAGGTATTATTTGAATGACAGTGTCCAAATCCTGGCAGTGCTGTGTCCATACATTTTGAGATACCATTGCAGCTTCCTCATATGCAGTTTGGCATTGGGAAGCACCAGAATACAAGATGCCATGAACCCTAAGGCTTGAAGGACTGTCCTTGCAGTCAGCCCGGACTGAAGAGATAGTTGATGGAAGTAACTGGAAAGATTCTTTTGTTTGTCCGGGGTTAAAAAGGCCATCTGGGCTGCTGTATTCAGTCTCACACCCAGAAAGCACATGTCTTGAGAGGGTACTAGACTGGACTTTATTTCGCTCACAGAATACCCTAGGCATCTTAGCACTGCTATGACATAATCCAAATGCTGTAGAAGGTCTTCCTTTTCTTGAGCTAGAATCAGGCAGTCGCCCAAGTAAGGATAGATTTGAATTCCTTTTAGCCTGAAGTAAGCTATCACTGGAGCCAGAACCTTTGTGAATACTCTGGGCAGTGGATAAGCCAAAGGGCAATGCAGAGAACTGATAATGAGAATTTCCAGCTCGAAAACGCAGATACTTCCTGCAACTTAGTCTTATAGGCACATGAAGGTAAGCTTCCTTGAGATCTAAAGTTACCATCCAGTGATCTTTGCCCAGCAGAGGTAAAAGCTGTTGTAACGTCAACATTTTGAACTTGGGAATGTCCAGATAAGTGTTGAGGAGAGATAAATCCAAAATTGGTCTCCACGTGTTCCCCTTCTTCGGTACTAGGAACAGGCGAGAATAAAATCCTAGGCCCCTTTCTGGCACAGGAACTGGCTGAATGGCCCCTATTTGGAGCAACAGAGAAATTTGCTTGTGAGCCTCTTTTCTTTGTAGAGGAGGAATGTCTGGCATGCCTTTGAAAGGAGGTAAAGTATGGAAATAAAACCTGTAACCGTGGTGAATGATATCCAGAACCCATCTGTCTTGAGTAATTAAATCCCAATTTTCTTTGAAAAGAGACAGCCTTCCTCCCAAAGGTGCTGCCAGGCGAGAATGTACTGGCAGCTGAAAAGGCAGGTCATTGGATCTGCTTACGAAAGGACTGACCCCTGCCCTCACCAGAAGTCTGAGCAGGGGAACTCCCTGTCCTAGGCCTAAAAGAACCCTGAGCTCTGCCCCTACCACGTCTAGACCTACCCCTAGACTGGGAATCATAAGCAGGATAAGTCCATCCCTTAGTAGGCCAATTTCTACTAAACTTCGGAGGCTGCACCTGCAAAAAATCCTTAACAGTTTGCATAGACTTAGCCTTGTCCTCCATTTTCTTTAAAACTGCTTCCACAGGCGAACCAAACATCAGACTGCAAAGGAGCATCCAAAATCCTTGTTTTAACATGCTCAGCTAAATTCTGATCTCTCAACCAGGCATGCCTACGAAGAACAGAACCAGTGGCAGCCACCCTCGAGGAGGCCTGCACAGCATCAAAACCACACTGCAAGGAATGTTTACCCACCTGTTCAGACACATGAACTAAATCCTGCAACTCTTTACACTCAATACCTTCTGCCAGAGCATCCACCTTAGATTTCAATTGTGAAAGGAGGTAATTCTGATATTTTAACATGTGAAACTGACAATTCAACGCCCTCATGGCTAAAGTGGAAGAAGTATACACTTTCTTTCCCCATCTATCCAAAGCCCTTGCCTCTATCAGGAGGAACAGGATTTTAACAACAGAGGCCTTCACACCTTTAGGCCCCTGAGAGACAGTTTCGGGTCTGCCCTAGGACTCTTAAAAAGATACTTATGAGCTTCAGGCACCCTATAGTACCTATCCGGTTTAACTGGGGCAGGAGGCAAAGAATCAGGATTCAGGGAAGCCTCTGCAAAAACATCTTCCACCACATTCAGAACAGGAGGTATAGCTAAAGGCCTATGCTGGGGTAAAACAAGAATTCCCTAAGCCTCTTCCTGGAATCAGAGAAATCTTGACCTTCCCATTTAAAATGCTCCCTCATGGAATGCAGAGTCTCTGAAAATGAAAAATCCTCAGGAGGAGAAGCTGAAGGAGTAGAATCATCCACATCAGAATCAGAATAAGGAGGATACTCCTGCAAGTCTTCAGCCAAGACTCAGAAGCCTCGAACAGTGCTCAAAACTCTCAAACTCAGGTTCCACCCTAGGCCTCTTATCAGGAGGGGCATAGAACCTCTAATCATAGTAATCAAATCCTCTGCCATTTTAAGCATATGTTTCTTAGGCAAAGACCCTGAAGCACTAGGAGAAACCCCCACTGAAGCTAAACTTGGCCTGCCTCTCAAAGAAGCCTTGGAAACAGAAGGGGAGGCTCTAACCACCTTAGGAAGAGAGGGAAGAACAGCCACCTGAGAAGCCCCCTCAGCCTGGCCTACTTCCTGAGAGGATACATCCTGTAACAATAAAGTCTCTCCCTGAGACTCCAAAGAAACACCTGGCAGAACCCTCCGGCTCCACTGAGCCTTCTAAAGAACCGACGTCAGGGACTGTCGGTTCTTCCACTCTAGGCTTTGCTGCTTTGTCCTTGCGCTTTTTGGCCGAAGCGGGCGTCGGAGCATCCAACGGCATTTTATAATTACAACGCTTCCCAAAAACTAACCTGGCACAGTCTAACCTTCTCTTAATAGTGCGTTTGTTAAATCTAGCACAAGAGCGGCATCCAACAACGTTGTGCTCAGGCCCTAAACAAGGTATACACAAAGTATGGTAATCCCTATGAGGTATCTGTTTCCCACAAGAAATACAGTTATTCCCTTTTTCTGACATCCGGTTAAATACTGAGGCAAGAAAAAACCAAAATATTCCCCAACGGGGTACTTAGCCAACTTTGATTCGGTCTGAAACTCTGACTTCAGAAACTTTCAGAACGCCAACCTGCACTCGCAAAATTGCTTCTGCATCGGACCATGCGGCAAAAAAGACTGAGGATATGACGTCGGTCATGCGCATTAGTACCCTGACGTACTGACGTCAGTTTAATGCGCCCTGACCGACGTCAGCCATATACTTTGGTATTCGGGCCGACTGGACAGCGGACTACCCAATAGTTAGGACTGCAGCAATGTGGAATGAAGAACATCCAACGTTCTTAATTATCCATAGGCATTTTCTGATGAAGTCACACAACAGGGAAATAGAGGCTGAGGGAATCAAAATATGGACTACAAGAAAAGCATCTTGTTAACAGCTCATAGCATGCATCAAGACAGAATCTCAAACTATGGATCTGTGTGGCAAAAATCTTACTACTGAAACACTGCTTGTTAACCAATATGTACACTACACTGAACTGAAAGCCAATTTTCTGATAAGACCAACTAATAAGCACCAGAGAAAATAAATAAGGTACCACAAATAAAAATGAATGGTGTACAATCCACAGTTAAACATACAAATTCATCTACATTATATTTTGAATCTAATTTATAAAACAGAATGAACAAGCACATGCATAACTCACTGGGCATCACTACAATTTATCAAGCCTATTTGGTACAGTGTACAGTCATACTAGGTAACCATTTCAAATTTTGGGACCCATAGAGTGAATCTTGAAATGCAGAGAATGAATGACCAGAAGACTGTACATATATATATATATATATATACATACATATATATATATATATATACATACATATATACCCCAAGTATGACAATCTCTGAGCTGGTATATAAAAGTTTCAGGGGAAGGGGGAAAGAGGGGCTCCCCTCCAAAAAGGGTCTATATTATAATGTCGAAAAATCAGAATGTTGACCGCTCACGAGCGAAAATGCAAATACTCGAAATCGCTATTGTGGGGGGCTGCACCCCCACCCCCCAAAATATATATTCCAACTCGGAGATCGCACTACAGTGAGGAAAGGGCGAAGTGCGATCATAAAATACCAACATCGAGTATTTGCATTTTCACTCGTGAGCAGTTGAAATTCTGATTTTACACCGTTATAATATAGACCCTGCAAAAAGACCATGCAAAGAGAAGTGCAATTTTCAATATTCACTCTTCTCTGGGTTTTCAGTCTTTTTTTGGCACTCAGTATTTTGAGTGCTGATATTTCAAAAGGAAGCCAAGTTTTATGTATAGTGGTCAGGTTTGGCACAGATCATAAAGCAGGGTATTTGGACAATATGTATACACAGCTGGACAAAAACTGAAAAGGGCAAAGGAGGAAGCAGGAGAGGTAGGGTAAGTCGGGAATATGTGGACATGGCAGTGAACAAGTGTTAGGAAGACAGTAAAGGCATATACAAGAAAAGGATAAGCAGGAAACGGGAACAAGCAGTGTTACTGGGAACCTCACCAATGATTAGATACAGAAGGCTGAAAACCAGGTGGAAGAAAATGAGAACACTCGAATTTATGAGAAAGTCTTCCTGCTTCTCTTCTTTTTCTAGTACAATACTGGATAAAAGA
The DNA here is from genome assembly GCF_019279795.1 of Protopterus annectens. NCBI lineage: Eukaryota > Metazoa > Chordata > Ceratodontiformes > Protopteridae > Protopterus > Protopterus annectens. The sequence goes on from NC_056745.1 coordinate 855,232,620, forward strand.
GCATAAGAGAGTCAGCTACATAAAAGCAAAAGAATGAATAGAAAGTTCAGGCAGGGTTAAAACCATCAAGTAACAGTTTCACTTGTTCTTGCAAATCTTCAGTGGGCTGAAATACACCTAAATAAACACCATGCAAGTTCACTGGTTCATCTGGCTTGTTTAAAGTGGAAACAGAACTCTGCATTTCACTGAATGCTTTCAGTGCCATTACAGATGTATGTGATAAGGGCTTACAAGAGAAAGGCACTGTGTGAATAATATGTATTTCTAGGGAAAAAGTAAAAGCCATACTGTCCCACTACCCCTATAATCCAAAGACATTCTGCTTTAAATCCTTAACACAAAAAAGGGGATTTTTGAAAGAAGAAAACATAAAAGTTAGCCCTGCAATCTATGACAAATAAAAACAAATGCATTCAGGTGTGTGTGTGTGTAGAAAGGATAACAGCATATGGCAGAACAATCTGCAGATAAGTACCCAAAAGATCCTGTACTACCAAAACCTGTCCTCAAATTCAGTTTCGGGTGAAGCCTGTTCAATACTGATTTAACATTTACATAACTATGTCCACAACATGTCGGACAATTAGTAACCTGTACTACCAAAACAGAAAATATATAATTTTCCATATGCAAACCAGAGAGTGTACAATACCCACCAAGGAGACAAATTATTTGAATATTCTGCATCCAGGACTTGACACTTCAGTGCTCTTAACTCCTAGGCAATGGTCAAAGTTCAATTTGTTCTACTGACTCCTGTATTTTTACTAAACTGCATTAGGGTAAATTAAATCATATTAAAAGTGTCAGTTTAATATGATCCACACAATTGTATGACTTGTGAAGGGACAAACAATGTATTAGAAAACTTGCCAAAGTGCAATTCAGATATTCGGGAGTTGACCTGACCTACCTTATTGTACCAGTAAGTGCTGTGGGGTCTTACCAAGGAAGTAACCTTTCCAATTTGACAACCTGGACAGAATACATGATAGACTATAGATCAAGAGAACCGTGGTGGTGGTGGGTTGGAGCTTATACTTAGTAAGGCCCCCAAAGAATGCGAACTGTATCTGTTGGAGGCGGAGCAGAGAAGGAAGCCTTGTGCAGGAAGGTAGTCCATAGTCAGGCCAATGTATGTATGTATCTAAACTGTAGGAGTCCACTAAAAAAGGTAGCAGCAAAGTAGGAGCAACAAGAATAAGGCTCTTGAAGAGTGAAAACTAACACCTCTGGCTGTTAGCTAGAGAGGTGAAATATGTGGAGTCTTCAAATCAGGAAAAACTATTTAGCGAGTACTCTGCTCTGGTCTTCATAGGATCATAGGAGGTTACTAGGCTAATGGCCCTGGGGCTCTTACAAGTCTAGCCAAGAGTTTATCCCCAAAAAGAAACCTCAGTCTGCACCTGTCACTCCTGTCAATGAGGGACACAGGTGGAACCCCTAGGTTCATAGGATGATACTAGGCTATTGGCCCGGAGTCCCTTATAAGTCTAGCCAAGAATTTTGCCCATGTTCCCTCAAAGTCAGCACCTGTTTCCCCCTGTCCAGCAGGGACACAGGTGGGATCCCAGGGGTATATTTTCCGTTTCCCATCCAATCGTCCAGGTTCTTCTTAAAGAGGGCTAGAGGGGTACTCTGCTTGACATGGGGAGGGAGTCTATTTCACAGATGGGGGAGTCTTTGGGACACAAATCTATCCAGCCAACAAGTTCTATTAATGTCACAAACCAGGTTAAAGCCTTGTGTGCAGGTTGCGCAAGTGGAGTTTGTTTTATGGATATGCAGCAACTCCCATCAAGGCTGGGTCTGAAATGGCCTTGTATGCCAAACACTGGTCACCTCTGAGCAGTCTGTATTAGGCTAAAAGCCCTGTCCCTCTACTCAGTCTATCTGTATAGGACAGGTGTTTGAGACCCTGGATTGTTCTGGTCAGGAATCTCTGTGGTCTCTCCAACTGCTGCATGTGCTTGGCAAGGTACATGCGAAAGGGGGCACTATACTCGATAATGGGTCTGATAGGGGAGGAACACAGGGATGTTATGACCTACTTGTTCCTGGATGAAACACCCTTACTTATGAGGTGGGCCATGTAGAAAGCCTTCTGTACAATGGAGGCAATGTGGTGGTCAAAGGTCAGGTTGCTATCAACCTGGGTGCCCAAGTTCCTCACGACTGATTGCATGCTTAGTATATTAATGTGATAATTAGTGGGGACGAATTTGAGGTTTCCCATCCACTCATCAAGGCTGCGCTTGAACAGTGTCAGTGAGGTGCTCTGTTTTACGTGTATGGGAAGTCTATTCCACAGACGGGGCACCCTCTGAGAGACAAACCTGTCTCTCCAGCAGGTTTTGTTAATGTCACATATTAGGTTCAGGTCTTTTGAGCGGGCAGTGTGGGAGGAGTTAGGACTTACAGATATGGAGCATCTCTAGTAAGGCAGGGTCCAAGATTACCACGTAGGAGAGACACAGATCACCCCTGAGCGATCTGTACAATACTGAGTAGAATGATAGTGATTTGAGCCTGTCTGCATAGGACAGGTGTTGGAGGCCATGGATTCTCTTTGTGAGATATTTCAGTGGCCTTTCCAGTTGGTGCAGCTGTTTGGAGAGGTACATTCCAAACGGGAAGTAATACTCAATTATTGGTCTAATGAGGGAGAAGTATAGAGAAGTAATAACCTTTTTTCCTGGATGAAATCCCTTTACTTGTGAGATGTGAGATGAACCAAGTAAAAGGCTTTTCTGACCACTGCCGCTACATGATGGTCGAATGCGAGGTGGTGATCAACCTAAGTGCCCAGGTCTCTCACCACAGGTTGTGTGCTTAGGGGGTTGCTGTTGATGTAGTAAACAGTAGGGGTCGTGTTTTTGATAATGGGTATGAGGATAAATTTTTTCTGCATTTAGCATGAGGCCATGACTTTTGGCACCAGTCATTAGTTGCTGTAAAACCCTCTTGCAGTATGTTAACATCATTTGGGAAGTCAATGACAGCACCCAACTTACTCATCTGTAAACTTGGTCAGCCAAAGGCCTTTTGTCTTTGCCTGTACCTCTGAGAAATAGATGCCAAACAGTAGGAGTCCCAGGACAGATCCCTGGGGAACTCCACTAGTGACAGGTCTGCTATCAGAGGTGGAGGTGCCTATTTTGATTTTGAGGGTCCTGTAGGTGAGCCAGTTAACCAACCACCTGATGAGACAGGGATTTACACCAAGTTACATTAGCTTTTTGATAATCCCCTAATGGAAGATTGTGTCAAAGGCCTTGGCCAAGTCAAGGTAAGCTGTCTGTACGGACTCTCTCTCATCCAGGGACTTGGTGACAGTCTCAAAGAAGTCAACCAGGTTCAGCAGGCAAGATCTGCCCTTAATGAATCCAAACTGGGTGGGGTCAAGTGCTTAGAGATTGCCTATGTCCTTGTTTATGAGATCCATAATAATACGCTCCCATAGCTTTACAGATCAGACTTGTCAAGCTAATGGGGCAATAGTTTCCAGGGTCTGTAGTAGCACCACCTTTGTGCAAGAGGATGACAATGGCGGTTTTCCACTCTGCTGGAATGAAGCCAGTACTTAGGCTGTGGCTGAATAGGGTACTCAGTGGCGAAGCCAGTTATTGCTGGAGATAGTATCCCAGGATGTATTCTGCACCATCAGGTCACATGGAGGCCGCGTTTTTTTGCCTTGGATAGGCCCTGTAACACAATCTACGGCGATGAGAGGTGTGGGACAAGTACTGGGGATGTCAAAAGGGCCTTGGGGGGGGGGGGGCAGGGTGGTGAAGTTTGCGCTGAACCCATCTAATAACAGGTTGGCTAACTCAACAGGATGTGTAAGTGATACTGTTAAGTACTAATTCGGACCAAACTGGGCTTTGCCATGGAGGTTCCTGACTTAACTAAAGAAAACTTTTCCCTTTGTTATGGAGGCTAGTTTCGATTCATAATTAGTCTTGGAGGTTTTCAGTAGTGATCTAATTTGCTTGTTCAGGCTAAGGAGGGAGTTTTCCAATTTGGAATTTGTTCCCTTTTATTCCTGGACAACAGTTTCTTCCTTTTTTTGTAAAGCTTGTTGATAGGGTATGTCCACCAAGCAGGTTTGTGTTTCCTTGAGGAGCAGGTTTCAGGTACTAGTGGGTATGGCTGAGTCCATGCAGTTGTACAGGTGCTTGTAAACTGCATTGGGGTACTGTTCAGCATAGTTGTCTGCATCCTCTGGGGAGGGGGTGGTGGTGTGAAGCTACAGATACCCTCCCTTAGGAGGCTGTAGTTAGCTTTTGAGAAGTTTTTTAGCTTGATTTCGGTGGAGGGGTTAGGTGGGATAGAAACTTTGAATAAGACAATTATCTGATTTGATTTGACCAGAGAAGCATACTATGGGAATGGTGCAGCAATCACCCATGTTGGTGAGAACCAAGTCCAGAATGTTATCTCCCCTAGTAGGGGATGAGACGAGCGGGTCTAGTACTTTAGAACTGAAGTCGAGGAATCGTTGAGACAGTGCATTAGTGCAAGAACAGTTCACCCAGTCTATGGTGGGATAGTTGAAGTCACCAGGATCAGTGTTAGGGTGTACCTTGTTGGAGTCTAGTAGATCCAGGTAAGAGGAGTGGGTGTCCTGAGTCATGGAAGCGGGTCTATAGCTAGCTAAAACTTGGATGGGTGTCTTGCCAACTGTCAGTTGTACCTGGAGAAGTTCCAGTGCATCATGTTGGCAAACCAGTTTGTCCTTGATGAAGGTGGAGACTCCACCACCCTTCTTACCGACCTCATTTTGGGGTCGGAATGTGTGGAATGAGGTACAGCCTTTTAAGGCAGGGGTGCTCTCTGCAGCCCTGAACCAAGTTTCCGTGACCGCACAGACATCAGCATCTTCAAGTGTAAGGAGGGCTTCCAGTGAGTCTATTTTCAGGTTTAGCCTCATAGCGTTAAACGGCATGAACTTAAACTTGCTTTCTGACAGATCTTTTATGCTGGAAAATTTGTCTTTGGGACATTGTCTAAAAAAGGCACACTGGGGAAGGCGACAGTCTTGGCCAGAATCCGGAAACCCAGTGGTGACAGATGAAGTTGTGCAGAGACTTAAGTGCGCGTGATGTGGTGGATTCTGGCACCAGACAAACAACTGACCGTGACCTTCTTGCCCAGCCTGTGATGGCTTATTGTTTTGCCTTATGGGCTGTGTTTGTCAGACACTGGTGTGTTGTCTGCTGTGTGTGATGTGTTTGGTGGTGTGTGTGGAATGTCTGAGCATGTTTTGCAACTGCATCCTTAAACCTAGGGGCACTGGAAACCTGTACACTGAAAATCTCTTCACCCACTGCACAAAGTTACAAAGCTGTGAAAAATGACAACATAACTGATGGTCTGGATTCATATCAAACTGCCAACTGCATGGCACAGAATATTTCTGTTAATTCTGCACTTTACATCCTCTCTACTTAATATTTTAAAACTACAGTGGTACTTCTTTGTGTCAATTTAGCTGCCTCAGAATTTTTTTTTTTTTTGTATTAGTAACTCTAGACAACAGTATAGTATATCCCCTGTACTCAGATATAGACCACAATAAAGCTGATGATTCAAGTCACCTGTTAGAAGGTATGCTGCCACGTTATTAATCATCTTATTTTTTGCAGGGTTTTGGGAAAGAAAGAGTCTAACCAGAATCTCAGATCTTCCTGCAACTTACTTACTTCAGGGTGAAAAGATCAACAGTACATTGCTAACTTCTTGTAGGTCCGAAACCTTAAAAAATAATAATTGTAGACCTGCAAATATTTTTGAGACCACATATCTACTCCAATGGAAAAAGTACCTATTCACAAGGTGCACAGTATTTTCCATGCTGCATTTGCAGAGTATATTTACACTAGCTCATTTAATGTGTTCAATACAACACTGAAACGCAAGCTTCTGATTACCTTAAAGTGGCATTCCAAATACATAAAAACACAACAGTGCAATGTGATTTACTTCAATTACATGCCACTATTCTTTAACTGAGTAATACAATAAACACAACTATCAGTATTACTTACAGAACATTTGCTGTCAGCTACATGCTTCTGGACTTGGGGGTCATCATAACTGAAAAACAATGTTTAAAATATATTTTCATCAGTTTTGCTGCCAGTTTCAATCACAATACAAATGTTCAGGCAACATCTACCTACAACAAAAGGAAAAATTTAACTGTGAGGTACTCATCAAAAAAGCAAAAAAGTCAAGTCCCTTCCAGTATTTTTGGTGCTGGCATCTCCCGCCTGGCCAGACTTCCCTTAGCAGTGTGTCTAAGTGGAGCTATCTGATTAGATAAAAGGAGACAAGATGGCACTAAAGACAATGTTACATACACACTACAGTAACCAGCCGAGAACCCCCACAACTTGTTCCCTATTCTTATAGTACAACATAACTGATCTGTAGTGCATGGAGTGTGACAATTACACTCAGATATCCTGAAAAAAGTTATGCGCACAATAGAGTGAGATCCAAAAAGTTATGCGCACAATAGAGTGAGATCCGATCTTAAATGTCAAGCATCCCCAGCTTAACTTGTTAAGGTCAGTCTCACACTAGGCAGTCAAATCTGCCAGTACTGACCAGTAAGCAACAGTGGCAGAATAAAAATGCATTTGTTTCTGCCTGCTGTCTGTGCCGGTAAAAAAGGTGTTCCTCATGTACACACTTAGAGAGTTGATAACAGTAACAGGATATTTCTGTTGGCTTACATTTTCTGAAGGATACAAAGTCCAAACCTTAAATGTATGTCATTATTAAGGGATTTCAATTCAGTAAATTTGTCAGAAAACTACAAGGTTTATGAGGAAAAGACCAAACATTTGAGGCAAAAATCTAGACAGTTGAAAGGCATAGCAAGGAGAGTGTAAACATTGATATTTTTTTACACGGTCTCTCTGACAGCACTCGGCTTTGAAAGGCAGCAAAACACTTAGTGCTTCTTTTTTCTGTGAATAGTAATACTTGCAGGAGATAAAGCTCTACATGCTACAAAGAATTATGATACTGTCTGCAATCACAACCTTTAACTATGTGTTCTTGACACAGATGCCAAGCTTTACCTCAAGAGAAAATGTCTTTGTTATCAATGTCGCTAATGCACAAGTAGGTTATGATACGTGACCTGCTCATAATCTTCTATATCTAGGATTTTGATTATCTAACAGCAGCCCCCCCCCCCCCCCCAAAGTATACAAGTTGTATATGATGTGATAAAAACACGTATCTTGTATACCATTTATCTGTATCCAAAGACTTCACTCGCATCAAAACACCGATGAAAGTAAAAAATGACTTGGCTGACCTCCAAATAAGCAGTTATAAAACTGCAGAAAAGCTCAATGGGAAGACAGCACATGAGCTACAGAAAGTATAGGAAGAGTAAATTGGGAATGAAAGGAACAAAACCACTCCACTTCCAAACCCAATTTTAAAGTAAAGTAAAGAAATGGCCAGCCCCAGAGGGTAGCCACAAAGGCAGAAAAAAAAGTAAGGTAATGAGACAGATAATTCCAAAGTCTTTCAGAGCACATAGCCACAGATAGGAATGGATACAATAAAAGTTATGATATCAGCTAGATTTTATTAGTTTAGTATTATGAAGGACAATGAAAATTTTTGTACAGCTTGCCCAGAATGCAAAAGGCTAGAATTCCACTCTGAGTAAAAACAATGACACCCTTACCCACATTGGATATCCCAAATGAATGGGCAATGGACACTGTAGTCCACATAAAACAAAGCATATTCTGGTAGTTATTATATAGCAAAGTTTTCTGTTCATGAACCAATTTTCTGAGGAAGTGCCCTGGCAAAGTCAATGCAAAGTCCATAGAAAAGGAAACAGTAAAAATGTATACTGCCCAGAGTACCCCATTCACACCTAAAGTAATGCATGAACTTGGTGAAATGGTTAAAGACATCTGTGTACCACCTTCAAACAGATAGCTTGTTGAGCGCTTTTATAAAAGTGTACGTTATAAAAAACTACACAAGTGGATGGCAGAAATTGATAACAGCTATGTTGTTCTTCTCTTTGCTGTAAGAGAAAAATGCCAAGCTTCAGCTGGATATACACTATTTACACTTGGGTATGCAGACATCCAAGGCTGCTAGATATAGCAAAAGAAACCCAAGAGAAGGAACACACTGCCTTTAACAGCATGACAACCTGTCCTGTACATCTGAAAAATGTGTAAGAACTGAAACATTTACGGAAAGATAACACATGGAGACAGCACAGAAGATACGACAAAGCAGCATGTGACAAGTAAGTTCTTCACACAGAGTTCAAATCAAAAACTGAAATACTTGTATTAGAACCACCTATTAAAAACAAGTCACTTGCAAAATAAGTTACAGGATGCAACAACTAGGAAAATGAACCAGAAAAACGAAAGAATATAAACTCCAGAAAAACTAACTGAAGTTTCTGCAGTATGTATGAAGGATCTAATAGTGTGCCCAGAGTCAAACTAGAAGAGATATTATCAATGTCTCAGACACAGATAAAAGAATTTCTACTTATGAAAAGACATTTTTAGAGTTTCTTGGCAGAACCAGTTTAAACAAAGCACAACACAGAAACCGTGCCTGGTAACAAGGTAAATTAGAAACTGTACCAAATATCAGAATCTGAACATGAAGCAGTAATGGAAGGTGCAAAAAATGCTTAATACCTGCGGGTAACAGAAGAGTTCCAGAGTGAGTGGAATAGCCACATGGTATTGGTTCCCAAGACAGATGGGCTTTAAGTTTTTACAATAACATCAGGAAATGAAATAGCATTCTGTAAATTTTACCCATATCCTAAGTTAAAGTGGACAAAGTGACTGAAAAAGACTGAGCATGACTAAGTTTCTGTTTAGACCTAAACAAAGGCTGTCATTTTCCAAAAAGGATGGATTTTACTACAGAGTCATATCTTTTGCTCTCCATAGAGACCAAATATCACTTAAGCAGCAGCTTACCTGGATGATGTCGTAATATAGTCTGTGAAAAAGAAAGCCATTTCACTGCAGATTAAGTTCGTTTCCAGCTCATTCAGCTCTGCTGAAGGCAAGTTAGATATGGCATGGGGCCTACAATCTGGGCTATGTAACAGGCTCAGCGATAATAAAACCACAGGCTGGAAAAGTTGAGACAGTACAAAGCTGGTCCATGCAACAATATAGAAGCAGGTTAAGACTTTTTTTTTTAAGCTCTGGCTAAGTATGATAAACTTATTCCTAACCTTGATGCCAATGACCAAGCTGACCATAGAAATTACTAGGCTAGTGGCCCTAGGGGCCCCTACAAGCTTATCCAAGTTTTACCCTTATTCCACCATCAGCACCTACTGCCCCTGTCCAAGACAGACAAAGGTGGAACCCAAGGGGGTGAATTTACGGTTACCCACCCAATCGTCCAGACTGCATTTGAAGAGGGCCAATGAGGTACTCTGACATGAAGTGGGAGTCTGTTCCAAAGGTGGGGTAACCTCTGGGAGACAAAATCTGTCCCTCCAGCAAGTTCTATTAAAGTCACATACTTGGTCAAGGTCTTTAGAGCGAGTAACCTGTGTACCATTTGACTTGCGGATATACAGCATTTCCAATAAAGCAGGGTCAGAGATTACCTTGCAGTGGATATAAAAATTGTACACGCCCCTGTTAAAATGCCATGTTACTGTGATACAAGAGACCACAATAAATAATTTCTAAACTTTTCCCACCTTTAATGTGACCTATAACCTGTACAATTCAATTGAAAAACAAACAAATCTGTTAGGGGAAACAGTATAAAAAATTAAACGTACAATAAGCTGGTTGCATAAAAGTGTGCACACCCTTAAACTAATACTTTGTTGCGGTACCTTTTGGATTTAATTACAGCATTCAGTCTTCTTGGTAGGAGTTTGTCAGCATGGCACATCTTGACTTGGCAATATTTGCCCACTCTTCCTTGCAAAAGTGCCCCACATCTGTCATACAGCGAGGACATCTCTTGTGCACAGCCGTCTTCAGGTCACCCCACAGATTTTCTATTGGATTTAGGTCTGGGATCTGACTGGGCCATTCCAAAACTTTAATTCTCTTCTGGTGAAGCCATTCCTTTGTTGATTTGGATGTATGCTTGGGGTCATTGTCATGCTGAAAGGTGAAATTCATCTTAATCTTCAGCTTTCTAGCAGAAGCCTGAAAGTTTTGGGCCAAAAGTGACTGGTATTTGAAACTGTTCATAATTCCCTCCACCTTGACTAAAGCTCCAGTTCCAGCTGAAGAAAAGCATCCCCAAAGCATGATGCTGCCACCACCATGCTTCACCTTGGTGATGGTGTTCTTTTGGTGAAGAAGTGTTTTTGTGCCAAACATACCTTTTGGAATTGTGGCCAAAAAGTTCAACCATGGTCTCATCAGACCATAACACATTTTCCCCATATGCTTTTGGGAGACTATGTATTGTTTTGCAAATTTTAGCCAGGCCTGGATGTTTTTCTGTGTAAGAAAAGGCTTCCGTCTTGCAACTCTACCCCATAGTCCAGACATATGGAGAATACGGGAGATTGTTGTCACATGTAGTATACAACCAGTACTTGCCAGAAATTCCTGCAGATCCTTCAGTGTTGCTGTAGGTCTCTCGGCAACCTCCCTGACCAATTTTCGTCTCGTCTTTTTATCAATTTTGGAGAGGCATCCAGTTCTTTGCAACGTCACTGCTGTCCCATATTTTCTCCACTTTTTGGATGACAGTCTTTACTAGGTTTCATGGTATATCCAATGCTGTGGAAATTTGTTTGTACCCTTCTCCTGATACCTTTCAACAATGAGATTCCATTTGATGCTTTGTAAGCTCTCTGCGAACCATGGCTTTTGCTGTAGCAGACAACTGATTAAATGTCAGGAAAATCCTACTAGGACAGCTGAACTTTATTTGGGGTTAATCGGAGTCTCTCTAATTGATGGCAGGTGTGTACCCAAGAAGACTGAATGCTGTTATTAAATCAAAAGGTGCTTCAACAAAGTATTAGTTAAAAAGTGTGTGCATACTTATGCAACCAGCTTATTGTACGTTTTTTAATTTTTTATTTTTCCCCTAACAGATTTGTTTGTTTTTCAATTGAATTGTACAGGTTATAGGTCACATTAAAGGTGGGAAAAGTTTCGAAATTATAAAAAAATGAGATCACAATAAATATCACAAAAACCTGGCATTTTCACATGGTTGTGTACACTTTTATATCCCCTGTATACAAACACACACACACACACACACACTATAAATTCACTTACCCCCAAGTACCCAAGGTACATGTTATACCCATTTAACATGTCTTAAGTATACCATCATTTTTTCCAGTGTGAAAAAATAGGAAATTGCCCTCTCACTGTTCTAAAAATACATTTGTTTTTCTTTGTACTTCCATAACTTGTGACTCATTTAATTTCCCACATTTTCTGAACACTCAAATCTGTGTCACTTTCCAGATGAAATTTCCAAAACTTTTTAATGAATGTCAAGTAGGTCTTTGTGTGGTGTAAACCTAAAATTATGGCCTCCACTTTCAATGCAAGTGATTTTTTTCTATGAAATCATGTGCCCCTTCTGTTTACCTGTTGACTTGCCACATAACTACCCAATCTTGAGATTGTCAGTGAAAAGAAGTGCAAGAGCCCTGCTCTGTGGCTCTCCCAAAATCTCCACTGACAAACTGTTTCAAGATTTTTGTGCCTTACACGTTTCATTTATTAATTTTAGTCTATTATGACTGCATTTAATACAAACTGCTCATATTTCCAATTTACTTTGCAGAGTACTGAATATTTCTTTTGGGATGTTTATAATTCCAGAGTTAGTTAATTAAGCATATGCAACACACAATACCACCCTCATGTTACAACAGTAAGCCAACAGAAATTTAAAACCCAAATGTCCATCATTGCCTCTGATAAGGAATCAGAGTAGGCAACAATCCCAAAGACAGGCACAGTACACTATGACACGTAAATTAATTCTCTACATATCAGTAAACATTCAGTCATACAGTAAATGCACTTGTGCATGGATAGCAAGACATTAAAGTAGGGACAAAACAGCATTAGTCTTTCAGTGATGGTTACATTCCTTTATTAGCAGGGTCTACAGACTTATCCTGAGGTATAACCATTAGCAGTGAAAATGCAAACATCACGAAAATATAATTTGTCTGCAATGTAGTTCTCTCATTTTTCAGTGAGAATATACTAAGTTACAGTAAAGGCAGCAAAAAATTATACAAAAAAGTGTATCTACAGCAAACTACTCAAATTATTGAAATTAAAGTGAACGGAAATATTTGTGCTTTAGAAGTCTAAGTTCCTGCACTGCTAAACTCTGTAGTCCTATCTAGATTTGTTTTCATTTATTTCACTCAGTTTTGCTTTTTAAATTTATGGGTTTAATAACAGCAATATTTTTATACCAACAGTATACTTACCTTTTACCAAGGATCTGTTTTACTTTGAGAACAGTGTTAGAGGCATTTCTTATTCTGCCTTGCTTTGCTGCCAAACCAACAATCTGCATAAACACAGGCAAATAAAAAATACGTAACTAAATAGTTATATAAATGAAAGATATATATTTTAAAGCAACCAATAGCCGTTACCTCTTCTGTTTCTCTGTAGGCAACAACAGCAGGAGTGACTCTGTCTCCGGCATCATTGGCAACAACATCAGCACGGCCATCCTAAAGAACATGCAGTTAATTAAGATTGATACGGCTAATTCCAAACCATTACAAACAAAATAATGTAAAAGGTTACAAGCTGCCATGGGTTCACAGCAATAGTTAAAATCATGATATTCTTTTGTAGACAGAAATGTTGAACAATAGTTACCTTCACTGACAGCTTGCTGTGGACTACAAGATTAGTAGTCTTGATCTTAACATGCCAAATTAAGTTCAACTTGTTATTACAAGGTATCATAAATATCATATACAACTAATACAGGTGGTAGGCATCTGCTAAAAGAGATTAAAAGTAGGTTTGCTGCATGGAATGACACAAATTACTTGGGCCATGTCTACCAATTAAAGCTGCTGACATACAAAAATTATTTCCAGACTGCCTTCCTGAACTTCAGTAAGCACACACCAGAAACTTAGAAAAGTAAAATGTGTTAATAAAAGTATGCCCATTAACTCGGACTGGACTCAAAAGTCAAAAATAAATTCAACACACTTTTTACACAAGAATCTCCTGTAGCTTTGGACTAACATCACTTTCACTAGGAGCTCCATTCCTTCAGCAAAAAATAAATAAAAAATAAAATAAAAAAAAAAAACAGTATGACCCATCCACAAACCTGGATAATTATACACTAGTTAGCATCACCAGCATCCTGTACAATCGCATGAAAAGGGTCAGCATGAAAATGCATCGTGATCAACAGCTTTGCTGTACAACTGATGACATACCCTCATTCCATAAACAAAGTTGCAGTGCTTGTACTCTACAGGTTTTTGCTCAGATGGCACCTGAAAGACTACATGCAGTATTGGGCAAAATAAGAAAAGGGAAAACAGGCTGCTGAAAGGAGTACGTAAAAAAGCCACTAGACACATTCATAGAATGGGGGGAGGGGGAATATGACTAGAAACTAGTAGAGATAAAGTTCTCTTTCTAGTCTCATGTGAGAAGAAGTGTGACATTATATTTGTTCATTAAATCAAATCAAATAAGATCAATGTGAAGTAGTCATTATGAACAGAAACGATAGATGGAGACAGAAGGGTCAGGTTATAATTACTCCCAGGATTACTAAAAGCTCTGCAGAGAATGCTGCAGACCCATGGAAATGACCACTAGAATAGACAGCACCGAGACAGAAGGAGAACCCAACAGAAACATTCAACAGGGCAAGAGGCAGGTAGGGCAAGGAGAAGGGGAAAGGTACGGTTCAATGGGAGGTCAACTGATGAATGCACTTAAAAAGGACAAATTACATACACTTACCCACATATACTTACCATCTTTTGCCAAACAAATGTAAAGTGATCTAGCATCAAGAGCAACACTTACCACTGTTCACTGCAGCAACATCAGCAGCAGCAGCATGGACTCTTTTCTCCATGGGGTCGGGGGCAGTGTGTCAACTGTTAACATCTTTCACTACTCAAAGCCACTCTCCTACCTACTTCACTCATGCCCGACTATTACGGGTCTTCTCTCACACAAACCATCCACGACTATTACGGGTCTTCTCTCACACAAACCATCCACCTCTCTGGTGGACGTTCTCCCAAATCATCTTCACCAGACTGTCTTCTGTATGTGCCTAAACCACTATAATCCATTCTCTTTGACCTTTTTGTGCAACTGGAGCTACTTTGGCTTCTGCTCTTAATGTCTCATATCTTCGGCTGTCCCACAGCAAGTGACAGTTTGGGCAACTGGTTCTGGTACTGTAGAATCTACATCTCTATGCATCTTCTGCGATGGTTCAAACACTGGAAGAATTAGTGCAAAAACCCAATGACATGTAGAAGCAGTGTTCAGACTCTCAGAAGGGTTCCCAGTGGAAGTGGGTGTGCATCAGGATTCATTTCAGAGTCCACTGTTGTTTATACTGGTGATGGACTACATTAGAAAACAGATAGGAGGGACAGTACCTGTATACAAACAATGTGGCATTACAGGCAGATTCTGAACAAGAACTTCAGCAAAGGATAGGGGAATAAGGCAAATGGGATGAAAAGGAGTATAGATAAGACAGTTGTAATGGCAGCAAATGGGGGAAATCCAAAGAAGCCAGAAATTAATCTGAAGCTGTTAATCTGTTCCATTATTTTCCTTCTAGTACCTGGTAGCTGAGGAAAAGGCAAGTCTTTATGAGAATATCAAATCTAAAAACAGAAGGGCTGCAGACAACAGGCACACTGTGTCAATGTATGAAAGAAGAATACTAAAGTTGAAAAGTAAAAACTGCATAAACAGTGGCGAGACCAGTACTACTGTACGACACAGAAACCTGGGCAGTGAAGGCAGAGCAGTTGAGGAAGCTAGATGTGATGGAGCTGAAGTGCCAGACACGAGTGTAGGATGTACAATGTGGGACACACACAGAAATGAGGACATCAGAACAGAAGCCTAAATGGCTCCAATTGCAGAGAAGGTCAAAGAGAACAGATTACAGTGATTTGGGCACGTGTAGGAAAGCAAAAGACAATGTGGTGAAGATGATTCAGGACAGACAGGAAGAAGGCAAAAGGAATTAAGGATGTCCAGCAAAGAGATGGATGATGGATTGCATGAGAGAAGACCTGCAACAGTCAGGTGTGACTACTGAAGAAGGTAGGAAAGTGGCACCGATTTGAAAGAGATGGCGACAGTTGACCAGACACCCTGACCACATGTAGAAAGTGGGGAAAAATAAAGAACGTCGATGATGATTGTGACGTCCCTGCACTAGCCCAGTAATCAAGGAGCCTCAATCCTCATCACTTGCAACACTGGGGGATGTATGCAATGGGTGGATGACAAGTACACACACACACTAAAGTACAAATTCCCTTAAGAGCATACAGAGGCCACAGTCAGTCTGGGGCGGTTTCTCCCTTTCTCCAGCTCCTCAGTAAGGCTCCCCACTGGCACAGCTATAGGGTTATGATCTCAGCTGAGTGGCCAAGCCAAAACCTCCAGCACCCTCTCTGTCTAGTGCTTTGTGTTGTAGCCCAAGTAGCTGACACACACACACATGGGGAAGGCTGGCAGAGGTTTACTAGCTATGCCCCCTTCTGCCAAGACTATAAGGTAGTTCCAACTGCCATCAGATACTACTTAAGGCCCTTAACAAAGGATGTCCAATCCTACTGTGTAATGTTACTATTAACTCAAATGGTAGTCTGACCAAGAGCAAGGAGTGGCCTGTACAGTGTCACCAAATACATATGCAAGTACTCTCAGAGCTTAAATATGTATCAGCCACAAAGATAGGTTTAAATATATTTAATAAAAAAAAGTCTCCTAAGCCCTAGAAACTTACTTACGCCAAGGCAAGTGCAGATGTAGTGCTGATGATTGGATGTTTCCAGGTCAAAGACAAAATACAAAATGCACAGTCGCTCTGAGAGAGTTCTTAAATTAATATCAAATATTACTGCTGGGTTAGCTTGGATGACATCACTTTTTGTCACCTGACTTCAGTTCCCAGGCTACCCCCCCTCCCCCCCCACTGTAGCATTTGGCATCTCCTTGTGAAAAATACACATCTCTCAGATGTTTCCAGATCTTGGAAGTCATAAAACGCTTTTACATTTTAACTCTAGTAATCACTTCTCTTTCAAGACAATACAAAAAAACTTCTAGCTCTAGACATTGTGTCTGCTTCTGCACTGAAACTGCTTGTTAAGTTACTTTATAGCTTGGTCCATAAACTTCAACTATTCTTAAGATGTCCTTCGTGGTTCACTGTTGCAGTCATGACTGTAGGGTTCTTCCTGCCAGCAGCAGCCCTCGATCATCCAGAATCCCAAAGTCTGGATTGGGTGTCAGCTGAGGTCGCTTTTATCCTGACGTCAATGCGCCGGAAGTATAAAGACCACAGCCGACGCCATTATCCCAGTCTCTCTTGCCGTGCGGTGCCCTGAGCAGTTCGCTGATGCCGGTCGACCTACTCCTGTCTGTTTTTGGATTTACTTCCAGGATTTTTCATTTTATAAGATAAGATAAGTACCCCATTGGGGAGGTCTTTTTCTTGCTCCAGTCAGATGTCAGAAAAAGTTAATAATTATATTTCTTGTGGGAAACAAATACCTCATAGGGATTTTCACTCATTGTATTCCCTGCCTGGGGCCTGACCACGATGTTGCTAATTGTGGGTTTTGTGCTAGATTTAATTAGCGTACTATTAGGCGTAGGTACAACTTTACCTTCCACTATTTTGGTAAACGGTTTAATTATAATATGTCTTCGGATTCTTTTCCGGCTTCTGGTGTGTGTAAGATGCGCAATGGTAAAGACAGGCCTCCGAGGTCCAAAGCAGAGGATATTACTCCGTTATTGCCAGTTGCTGGTTCGGTCAGTGAGGCGCCTTTGCAGCCCCTGTCGTCAGCCTCTTTTGAACCAATTGCCTGTACAAACTCCGGTGTGGAGCTGATGGGGCCTTCAGAATTGCTAGGGAATGGACCTTCGGATACTACTCCCTCAGTTGGGTCCGGAGCCGGTAGGCAGGTACCGGCTTCTGAGGGAGTTTTCAGGCCTTCATAGCTTCATGTAAATATGGACTCAGTTTTGCATTCTAAGACAATGACTAAGGCTCCAGCTAAAAAGAAATGGCAAGCACAGACACCTTTTGATCAGGGTTCTAAGCCTCAAAGGCAGATGCTTAGGATGGCTGAAGATTTGTTATCTATGATCAGGGGTTCTCACCCCCCCCCTCCTGACAAAAAGCCTAGATTACAGTCCGATTATGATTCTTCAGACCAAATTTCCTGTTTCTTCTGCTTCTTCCCTTGAGCAGGATTGTTCCTTTCCTCCTTATGAGGATTCTGATGCTGAAGATTCCTTTCCTTCAGCCCGTCCTCCTGAGGATTATTCTTTTGGTGAAACTCTGCATGATATGAGGGAGCATTTTCACTGGGAAGGGCAGGAATTCTCTGAAACCAAGAAAAGGCTTTGGGATTTTCTTTTTCTCCCTCAGCATAAGCCTCTTGCTATTCCCCCTGTATTGGACATTGTAGATGGTGTTTTTTCAGAAGCTTCCCTCTCTCCTGATTCTTTTCCCCCTGCTCCGGTCAAACCAGATAGGTATTAGGGTTCCAGATGTTCACAAGTTTCTTTTTAAGAATCTTTCACCTGAGCCGGAAACAATTTCTCAGGGCCCTAAGGGTGTTAAAGCTGCCTCTGCTAAACATCCTATTCCCTCTGAGAGTCCAGGGCTTTGGAAAGATGGGGTAAAAAAGTTTATACTTCTGCACTGTCTATTAGAGCTTTGAACTGTCAATTTCATATGCTAAAGTATGAGCAACAGCTTTTGTCTGTATTTAAACAAAAGATGTCAGCTGTTTCTATTGCGGATGATAAGGAGTTACAGGATTTATTTCATGCTATTGAACAAGTGGGTAAACATACCCTGCATTGTGGTTTTGATTCTTTGGAAGCTTCTTGTAGGGCTGCAACAACTGGTGCAGTTATTGCTTGGTTACAGGAACAAAGCTTGCCGGATCAGGTTAAAGCCAAACTTTTGGATGCCCCTTTGCAGCACGATGTTTTGTTTGGGACCAAAGCTGAAGAGGTATTAAAGAAAATTGAGGACAAAGCCAAATCTATGCAGACGGTTAAGGATTTTCTACAGGTGCAACCTCTTAGATTTAGCAGGCACTTTCCAGCTAAACCTTGGTCCTTTCCAAGCTCGGACAGGCCACAGAGAAGCAGATTCAGGCATTCCAGAGGTAGGGGACAGGCACAAACCCTTTTTAGGAATAGGCAGTGGACTGCCCCCTCTCCCAAAGGAGGTGAAGATAAGTCTCAACCCTACCGAAACAGTCTTTATGACTCTCCTTTTCTGGTTGCAGGGGATCCTCTCCTGGAAGCACCTTTGGGAGGAAAGATTTATCTTTTATCAAAATTGGGGCAGCAGAACCTGGGACAAATGGGTTCTGGACATAGTCTCAAGAGGTTACAGATTTCATTTCCACACCTTGCCAAATCTGAACGGTTGGCCAGATCTGCCAAATCATCAATGGGCAGAGGCACAACTGCAGGTTCAGTCCCTCTTAGCTATGAGGGCCATAGAATTGGTACCAAATTTAGAAATAGGACAAGGTTTTTATTAAAGACTTTTCCTGGTTCCCAGGAAGGAAAATTCGTGGAGACCAATTCTGGACCTTTCCGTACTAGACACTTTTCCTGGTTCCCAGGAAGGAAAATTCGTGGAGACCAATTCTGGACCTTTCCGTACTAAACACCTTCCTAGATGTACCAAAATTCAAGATGCTCACTCTGCAGCAGCTGCTGCCTATGTTGGGCAAGAACGCATGGATGGCGACTCTGGACTTAAAGGAAGCTTACCTGCATATTCCTATAAGATGAGAGTGCAGAAGGTATCGGAGATTCAAAACGGGCTTGAAGCATTACCAGTTCTCTGTGCTGCACTTTGGCTTATCTACTACGCCCAG
Organism: Protopterus annectens; assembly: GCF_019279795.1. NCBI lineage: Eukaryota > Metazoa > Chordata > Ceratodontiformes > Protopteridae > Protopterus > Protopterus annectens. Next base: position 855,251,794 of record NC_056745.1, read on the forward strand.
GGTCTTTACAAAGTGCCTGGCACCAGTGATGGCGTTTTGCAGACAGAAGGGGATTCAAATATACCCTTATCTGGACGACTGTCTTATTCAAGCGAACGACAAAGACACTCTACTTCAGCATCTAGCTTTTGTGCAGCATCGTCTACAGTACCTCGGATTCACAGTGAATCTAAAGAAGTCAAATCTGGTGCCCACACAACAAATTACTTTCCTGGGTGCTCTTCTGAGTACTACAACCCAGATGGCTTCCTTGACACCAGACAAAAAAGCGCAACTGGCTTCTTTCCAACACCTGGCTTCAATGAAACAGTTGACTGCAAGAAAGGTTCTGCAGGCTTTAGGTTACATGGCTTCCTGCATTCTCCTAATACCATATGCAAGTCTGCATATGAAGAAACTACAGTGGTACCTCAAGAGTGTGTGGTCTCAACATTACCACAGTTTGGAAACAGTGATCACGATTTTGCCTCGTCTACAGCAAGAGTTTCTTTGGTGGGCCGAAGCCCGTCTCCAGAACAAGGGGAGGCCTTTTTGTCCTCCACCAACCAACCAAGTTCTGACAACGGATGCTTCAGATTATGCCTGGGGAGCCCACATGCATGGGAGATGTCTTCAGGATGTTTGGACAAAGGAGCAAATTCACCTGCACATAAATTTGAAGGAGATGCTCGCCGTTCAGAATGCTCCGATAGCCTTCAGGGACTTTCTTTTACCAGGGCAATTGTTGATAAAGACAGACAACACTACAGTGATGTGGTGCATAAACAAGCAGGGGGGCTCTCACTCTTACCCCCGTGCAGGTTAGCCATGGCTCTGTGGTACACTGTGCTGACCTGCAAAGTCCACTTACAGGCACAATTCCTGCCAGGAAAAGACAACACTCTGGCAGACACATTGAGCAGGACACTTTCGGATCCACACGAATGGATGTTCGGATATTCAGGATGATAGTACAGGCATGGGGATGTCCGGACATAGATCTTTTTGCATCCCCTCAGAATCATCAACTTCCAACATTCTGCACCAGGACCTACCACAAACTAGCATGGCAAGCGGATGCCCTCTCGTTCAGTTGGAAACACCTCTCAGTATATGCTTTTCCTCTTCTACCTCGGGTACTTCTGAAGATAAAACAGGACAGACCGCAAATGATTTTACTGGTTCCCAACTGGCCTCGACAATTCTGGTATTCCACTCTGATGAACCTAGTTCAGGAGCCTCCCTGGATTCTGCCTCAAATCCCTCATCTACTGTCTCAACAGGACGGCCGGATCCTGCGCAGTCATGTCAAAACTCTGAATCTAGCTGCTTGGCGGATCCAGGGTCTGTAAACACCTCTACTCTTTCCAAACAGGTAATGGATGTAATCCTTGAAGCTAGACGGCCCAGCACTAGGAAATCTTATGCAGGTAAATGGAAAAGATTTTGCTCCTGGAATCAAGTCCAAGGTGGTGATTCTACTGTTCCGAATATTCCTCTGATTTTAAAGTATCTGGCAGAGTTGTTACATATGGGCCTATCTTTTTCATCTATTAAGCTTCACGCTTCTGCTATTTCTGCACATTACAATACGGATCCTCTGATTTTTTTCTCATCCATTACTTAAACAATTTCTTAAGAGGGGCTAAGAATATTCGGCCCCCTATAAGAGCACCTGTTCCCACTTGGGATCTTAACTATGTTTTGGAAAAATTAACCTTGTCTCCTTTTGAACCTGCAGCTTCCACAGATTTAAAATTTTTGACTTGGAAAACTGCTTTTCTTTTAGCTATAACCTGTGCTAAAAGAATTTCGGAATTGCAAGCACTCATGGCTGTGGAACCCTTCATTATTTTTCATCAGGACAGGGTATCCCTAAGGGCTAATCCCACCTTTATGCCTAAGGTGGTTTCGGCAGTGGCCTTGAATCAGACTATTCATTTGCCTACTTTTTATCCTAATCCTCAAAGTGAGGAAGAAAGTCTTTTGCACTCTTTGGACGTGCACAGGCAGTTTCGTTTTTACCTGGACAGGACCAAGATATTCAGGAAATCTGACCAATTGTTTGTCGCTTATGCTCCTAATGTTCTAGGGAAAGCAATCACTAAGCAAACTATTTCTAAGTGGATTGCCCACTGCATCAAGTTCTGTTACTCTTTTCATGGCAATCCAGTTCCTGTTAATATTAGGACTCATTCTACCTGGGCTACTGCTACTTCAGCAGCCTTTCATTGTGGGGTTCCTACCAAGGATATTTTAGAGGCTGCTACTTGGAGTTCTGTGCATACTTTTTCTAAGCATTACAACCTCCCTCTCTATTCTAACTCTAGGGCCGGTTTTGCAAGGTTTTGTGGCCGCTCCTTCTGTTTCTCCTCCAGCCACCCTTTCTTAGCTTTGGGACTCAACCCTACAGTCATAACTGCAACAGTGAACCACGAAGGACATAGTACAGTTGTGTACTCTTACCATAAATGTAGATGTCCGAGTGTGTTCACTGTTGCAGTCTGAGATACCCTCCCTCCTACCACCTCTCTTGTTTTTTCTTTGAGTATTGTCTGTTAGAAGGTATTTTGGCTGCTGAGGTTTTGGGCAACTGACATCTGGGGCAAGAAAAACTGGGGTAATGGCATCGGCTGAGGTCTTTATACTTCTGGAGTATTGACGTCAGGATAAAAGCAACCTCAGCTGACGCCCAATCCAGACTTTGGGATTCCGGCCGATCGTGGGCTGCTGCTGGCAGGAAGAACCCTACAGTCATGACTGCAACAGCGAACACACTCGAACATCTACATTTACGGTAAGAGTACACAACTGTACTTTTTGCAAGTTAATCTTCTATGTTCCAGTAGGGTACATGTGGATACATTTTTGAAGCTCAGTACTGTACAAAGCCAGTGCAACATATATTTTTGTATCAGCTGTTTAATATACATATAACAGAGTAAATGGCATAGAATTATTTACAAAATTCCAGATAACTGGGCTGGCAATGTGACACCCCCCCCCCCTCGAAAACTCAAGCTAGTATTTCAAGTGATCCTTGAGAAATGTTGCTTGAGAGGGTTGAACCTACTGGGAATACCCTACCCCATTCCCTGTCTTGACAGCCCATCTGCATTGGCATTGCTAACCCCACTGCGGTGCTGCACTGTCATATCATATGCTTGCAACCCTAGGCTCCACCTTAGTCACTTGGTATTTTGTTGGCTGGCTCGATGTAGCCATGTTAAGGGATTGTGGTCTGTAACTACAGTGAATTTCCTTCCATACAGTTAAGGCTGAAGTTTCAGCAGTGCCCACACTATGGCTAGGCATTCCTTTTCGACAGCTGCATCGCATTCCTCCCTGGGCTGGAGCCTATGACTGAGATATACCACTGGGTGCTCTTCTCCCTTTAGAGGAAACCTGGCTGAGTACAGCCCCCACCCCATGGTTTGAAGCATCCACCTGCACAACAAATTATTTGCTGTAAGCTGGACTGGCTAACACAGGGGTCCTCCCAAAGCTCCTTTAAGCTTCTGGAATGCCTGCGCACATGCTGGTCTTGTCAGGTCTGTGAGGGGGGGCAGCTATAGTACTATAATTGGGGACAAACATTCTGTAGTACCTTGCTGTCCCCAAGAATGCCCTCACCTGCTTTTTGGCAACAGGGGCAGGCCATACCTGAATGGCTTCCACTTTGGCAGGTTCTGTCCTGATCTTGCCACTTCCCACTCTAGGTCCCAGGTAGGAGACCTCTGCCATACCCACCTGACATTTGCTGGGCTTAATGGTCATCCCTGCCCTCTGTAGTCTGCCCATGCCCAGCACCTCATTGACATGCTGAAGATGCTCTTACCAGGAATGGCTGTAGATAGCAATGTCATCCAGGTAAGCCAGGGCAAAATCTCCTGCTCCTGCTAGGATATGATCTACCAGCCTCTGGAAAGTCACTGGGGCATTTTTCATCCCAAAGGGCATCTTCCTGAACTCATACAAGCCAAAAGGAGTCATAAAGGCTGACCTCTGTCTAGCACTGGGAGTCAAGGTCACCTGCCAGTAACCCTTGGTAAGATACTTAGCCCCACCCAGCTGCTCTAGGGCTTCATCTGTCCTAGGTATGAGGTAAGCATCTGGCTCTGTGTAACTATTTAATTTCCTGTAGTCCACACAGAACCTGGTGATGCCATCCTTCTTCAGTGCCAGCACCTCTGGGGAGGCCCAGGGACTGCTGGACTCCTGGATTACCCCTAGTTCCAACATTTCCAGCATCTCCTCCCTCAGAGTCTGTTTGACTCTCTCAGACACCGTATAAGGGGCCTGCTTAATAGGCCATTGGGCTCATGTATCCACACGGCACTCTGATTGCACTCTGATTTCACACTGAATATGTCCCCAAACTCCTGTAACACTGCTTGGATTTCTCGAACCTGGGTAGGGGACAGCTGCTGGGACATTGCTTCCCCTCTACTGAGGTGTCAGTCACACCCGACCCTTCCAGTGAGGTATCAGTCAGATCCTCAATGAGATCAGTCACCAGATCCCCCTCAGACTCCTCCTGCCATCCACTCCAAATACTCAGCAGAAGGGCCTCCCTATCATGGTAAGGCTTCATCATGTTAACATGGTACAATCTGTGCTCCTGCCTCCTACCAAGCAGTTCTACCATGTAGTTAATATCACTGACCTTCCTTATCACATTGTAGGGTCCCTCCCAAGCCGCCTGTAGCTTGTTGTGTCTGACAGGAATGAGAACCATTACCTGTTGCCCTACAGCATACTCTCTAGCTCAAGCATTCCTGTCACACCCAAACTTTTTCTGTTGTTGGGCTTCTGCCAGGTTCTCCTGGGCCAAGCCCATAAGCCTTGTCCTGAGGTTTAGGACATATGCCACTACAAACTGGTGGGTTTCACACTCACCCTCCCACAAATCTCAAATCAAATCTAGGTCCCCTCACCCTATGTCCATACAACAACTCAAAGGGTGAAAAACCTGTGGATTCCTGGGTCACCTCTCTGTAAGCAAACAGATGGGGCAAATACATGTCTCGCTCCCTCTTAAATGGGTCTGCAAATGCCCGTAGCATCATCCTGAGTGTAGAGTTTAACCTCTCAACAAGGCCATTAGTCTGGGATGGTCTTTAGGTGCTTCACCCCACAGTGCTTCCATAGACAAGCAGCAGGTCTGACACGAAATTGGCACCTCTGTCAAGTTATCTCTAAAACATTTGCCACCTTTTCTGCCTCAATGGAGGATAGGGCCACCGCTTCAGGGTATCTGGTAACATAATCTACTACCACTAGAAGATACTTTTTCCCTGTGGAACTTGGGGTACTCAGAGGCTCCACAATATCCACAGCTACCCTCGGAAACAGCTCCTCAATCACAGGCAAAGGCATCAAAGCAGCTTTCACCTTGTCTCCTGCCTTGCCTATCTTTTGACACTGCTCACAGGTCCTGTAGTACCCTGTTACATCCCTAGAAATCCCAGGCTAATAAAAGTTCTGCACAATACGTCTCTTTGTATGTTTTATGCCCATATGACATGCAAAGGGAATATCAGTTCTGCACAATACGTCTCTTTGCATGTTTTATGCCCATACGACCTGCAAAGGGAATATCATGGGCTATAGAAGTGCCAGATGGTAGGCTTTAGGCACTACCAACTGCTGTATTCACTCACCCTCTAGCCCTTCCTCAGGGGTCCACTCTGTATACAGTAATCATTTGTCCCACCAGTATACAGATCCCCCCCTTCCCTGGAGAATCAGGTGCCTCATTAGCTACCTCCCCTTGGCCTGAGTTGAGGCTCTCTCAACTCTCTTAGTAACCCTTCCCAGCTCCCCTTCTACAGGATGTCTGGAATTCTCTGACAGCAGTGCCTCACTGTCACCTCTGCCCTTGCCATCGCTCTGTCCAAGGGAACATCAGTACCCCCAAAGCAGCTGTGGCTCGCCTTCAGTCTCACTGCTACAGGGTAGCTCCCTCCCTGAAGTAACCACCTCACCAGTCCTGGCTGCAAATTTGCAGTCTATCTTGGTCTCCTCCAGGCTACCAGACCCACATGCCGGTCTCCAAGCCTGACTGCATGTAACTGCATACACACACAATACTGCATTATCAAAATCATTCCCTATCAGGACATCTGCAGGGATATCCTCAAACACACCTACTTGCTGGCTTCCTTTTCCACCCCCAATCAAGGTAAACCCTAGCCTAAGGTATTTGGAATGGGGTCCCTCCTAAAGCTCTGACTGGAGTAGACTGCACAAGCAAGTAGTGCTCTTCTTTAACCATTGCAGGCTTCACAATGGTTAGGTCAGAAGCTATGTCTCTCTCTCAGCAATGGCCTTTTTCCCTATTTACTAAGATAGGACATAACCTCTTTTGTTATCTCGAGACAACTTACTGCTGGCATTCTGTCATTCCCACTTACTGGCTCTCCCACCTTTTGTTCCCCACCTTGCCTCTATGGACATCTATATGCTACATGGCCCCACTGGCTGCATTTAAAACATTTAACCCTTGGTCCTGGACATGTACCGAGATTAGTGGCTTCCCCTGCTACTGGCAGACTCTGTTGGGGCAGTCTGGGCTGTCCACCATGGGTTCCCTTAGACCCATTAGCAGCACTGGGTGTCCCTTTCCTGTGCAGTGATGCCCTGCTTGGTAGGTATAGGTCTCCTTTCTTCCCCAACTCATCTGCAGTAGTGCACGGTCGATCAACTAACCAGATTCTAATGTCCTCAAGCAAAGTGCTAAGGGCTTGTTTCCTCACCAAAAGGTCTGCCAGCCATTCAAAAGTGGTGACTTGACATCCACTCACCCACCTATAAAAATAAGTGCTTAGTTCAGCAACACATTCACACACTTTCATCTGCCTTGTTTCTATGCTCATGAAACTTTTTCCTAGAAGTCTCAAGTGTTAACTTAAAATATTCCAAGAGACATTTTTTTTTACCGATTGCTTATATTATAATATTGTATCAGACAATTTAGAAATAGCAGTTACAACTTTACCATGGAGTAAGGGGGACAGAAACATCATTATACTGTTTACATACCCTTTCAAACATATGAATGAAGATATCAAAATTATCCCCCTCTGTAAATTGTGGAAGAAATTTACTGAGTTTTGTTGCTTCTGAAGTTCGGTTACTCCCTTCCCCATTACCTCCATGACTCTGGTCAAGAGTCAGCATCCCCTTTTCATGTTGCCTCTGCCTCTCATTCTCCTCAGCTTCCAGGCATCACAGTTTCTAATTTATCTCAGCCTTCAGACATTGCAGTTTAGCATTTTCCTCAGCCTTTAGACGTCTCAGTCTCTCTGCTGATTCTATTTCCAAACAATTGGCCTACAGCTCAAGTCAAGTCTCTAACTCCAGATGAATGTTTAAGTCCTCCGTGGAAAGGTTGAGCTGTCAGTTTTCGGTGAGTCATACATTCGCAAGGCCAGTCTGATTGTCCTCCAGGTTGCTATTCTGTGATGCAACTGTGACTAAAGCTGCAATCATGTCTGTTTTAGTCTGGTTAGCATGCACCAGTCCTTTAGCCTGGCACATTTCAGCCAACTGGCTCCTTGTCAGCTTGTCATACTCCTATGCTGACATGCCTGCCTGCTCTCCCTGACTAACTAAGCTAACACAAAAAATAAAACAATGGATATGAAACTCTGAATGTTCAGTGTGTGGCTGATCCTTAGTGACCACTGTTGACAGGCTACAGGAATTCAATATCCACACCACTACAAGCCAATTAATATGTGATGTGACTATCCCACCACTGCCAACCAATTAATATGTGACGCCCCTGCACTGGCCTAGTACACAAAGAATCTTAATCCTCACCACTGGCAACAGCTAAGGGATGTACACACTGGGAGGATGGCATATACACACACAGTAAAGTGCAATTTCCCCTCAGAGGCCAGTCAGTCTGGGGCTGGTTTCTCCCTTTTTCTCCAGATGCCCAATAAGAATCCCCACTGGCACAGCTATAGGGTTGAGATCTGAGCTGAGTGGCCGGCCAAACCAAAACCCCCAGCACCCTCTCTGTCCAATGCCAAACCAAAACCTCCAGCACCCTCTCTGTCCAACCAGTGCTTCAAGTCCCTGCCCAAGTAGCTGACACACACACACACACACACACACACACACACACACACACACACACACACACACACACACACACACACACACACACACACACACACACTTTGAGGCTTGATTTAGACACAAACACACGCACATTCCTGTGAAAGGTTGGCACATGTTTACTAGCTATCTCCCCTTCTGCTTCTGCTCAGATTATAAGGAGATTTCACTGCCACCAACCACTCAACTACTTTAAGGCCTTTACCAAAGAGTGTCCAATCTTACTGTGTAATGTTACTATTAATCCAAATGGTAGTCTGACCAAGAGCAAGGCTATTTAGGAGTGGCCTGTACAGTGTCACCAAATGCATATCCATGTACTCTAACAGCTTAAAATATGTGTCTCACAAAGATAGAACAAGAAAATACTCAGTAAATCAACACAGTATCTTCAGAGTTCAAAATCACAGGGAATATTTAAAACAATATTGCAGGACAGTCTCAAATACAGAAAACATCTAAACTAATCTTTACTATATTCCTAAGTATATCTAAAGGAGTTACTATGCCATAAAAAACTTACTTACAGAAAGACAAGTGCAGATGTGATGATGAGTGGCCGTTCTTGCTAGGTCCAAGACAAAACACAAAATGCACACAGTCTCTCTCTGACAGCTTTTAAATTAATATCAAATATTACTGCTGGTTTAGCTTGGATGACATCACTTTTTGTCACTTGACTTCAGTTCTCAGGCTAACCCCCCCCCCCCCACCCCACTGTAGCATTCGACATCTCCTTGTGAAAAATACAGATCTCTCAGATGTTTGGAGATATTGGAAGTCGTAAAACAACAAAACACGTTTTACGTTTTAAGCCTAGTAATTACTTCTCTTTCATGACGATACAAAAAATGTATAGCTCTAGACATTGGGCCAGATTCAGGAAGCCTCCGTGTAAGAGTTATAACTCTTACACGGAGGCTAAACTTTTAATGTGATGTCAGCATGTCATGCATATGCATGAGGTGCATGAGGCATGCTGAATCACACTAGTAACTCTTACGGTCCGTGTAAGAGAGTAGAAGCGTGTCTGTAGGCTAAGCTCTGCAAGTGGACACGCCCGGAAGACTAGAATGGCTGAAAGTAAACAGCCACGAGAAAGGCCATGAAAATGTGAATAAACACACTATACAACACATGCCCGACTGGCCATCAGTGTATAAAGTGAAGAGATGACATAAAAGTGAATTAAAACCTTTTTTTTTTTGTTAAACCCGTAAATGTTTGCTACTGTGTGCGGCGGGTGTGCTACTAAGCGCAATCACAGTTAGCAGTCAGTGGAAAAGGATATAAGAACTAAATATGCAAAGTAAGCCAAGAAATAATAGCTTAGCGGTAGAGTAGCCGCCCTAAGAGTAGGCAGGCAGGGTTCGAGCCCTACAACAACCTTTTTTTTTTTTTGTAAATAAGCACTAAAAAGCCCCCTGACAGTATTGTACAAATGTAAATGTATTCCCTTTTGTAAAATGGAATGAAATAGAGCATTTTGAAGTAACATAAGAATAAAAATAGTCAGAAATGTACTGATAGCTAAGCTGCCGTGAGACAGAGTGCCCGTAGCTGAGTAGTGTTTAAAAAGCTGCAAACTGCGTGCCCGTTGCCAAGCAGCGGGTAAACAGGCTGAAACTGTGTGCAATTAGCTGAACATGTGTGTCGCTAGCCAATTAAGATATATCCCAAGCACACCGTTTGGCGCCGCTCCCACAGGCTAACTGCCAGTGCTGTCGCGTTACCTCAGCGCAAGCGAGTGCAGAACAGGTTTAAAGTGCTTAAAAGTGCTTTTGGCATGTTTGATTGACAGGTCCTCAACTCATTTCTGTCAGGAAAAGCAAAAATCAGTTGCCAGATTCAAACCCAGGATACCATGCACTACAGTCAAGGAACTAAACCACCAGGCCATGACAGCAATACCTAGAAATGCAGAAATAGCATATATATGGGATAAAACCCAGAATGGAGCATGAGAAAGCATTTTCAGTGAAGTAGATACAATTCCAAAGCGGCCAATCAGAGAAATGTGGGAAAAGCGGCATATATAAGCCCCATAGGCGGGAATACACAGCATAACTGATTGTAGAACAGACTTGCAGTCAGCATGAGTGGAGTAGGTGAGGGGCGTTGCTTCGAGCACAGCGTTGGGCGTTGAGGTCCAGATACATGGTCTGGCTCCTTGTCCATAATCACGAGGCCCAACTCATGCAGGGCCAGGTCTCATGGGGATTATGTAGGGCAGAGGCGTGGGACCAGTTGGCTCGTGATCTGACCAGTGCTACTGGCATTCCACGCACTGGTGAGCAGGTCCGTCACCACCATGCGGACCTGAAGAGGCGCAAGCAGGACCAATTGAACCGTTGGATCCAGGAGGCCCGGCAAATGCCCAGCGCCCCACTACTGAGTAAGTCACATTTTACCCATGTATGTAAGGATTTCAACCAGCTGATACCATGGAGGTGTGTAGTCCAATATTATCCCCTATGTAAGACAGCTGCAGGTGTCGCTCTGCGAATGTCGAGATGCACGCCAGAAGGCTGGTGCGGCTGCGCCATGCAGGTTAGTAACCCCACCCAGTACTTGTAAATAAATATTATTATGTACCATGTATCAGAACAGTGCAGTGTATTGATTAAAAGTAATATAATGTGCAAGCAGGAATTGAAAGTCTGCAGGTATGGCTGCAACAAGTTCATCAGTATGCAAGTGTAACTGGAAATATAATTGATAGAATTAAACAGTGCTGTAATACAGATGTCCCATCATTAATTAAATATACTGTAACCTGCAGTATAGTCTCAAGAGTACAGCTTCACAATCTGAGGTAGTGACATGTGAGATATATCCCTGTTCAAATGCTGAATCATGACAGAAGTGAGGCTGTTGGAAAGTGTTTGAATCACCACAGGTCTAATATGTGAACAAAGCCTAGAAGTACCAACCTGAACTGTGAAGTTGCAGAATGTGTGAGAGTGACAGAAAGGCTCATGTATGAATAAATAAAGTAGTAATAACCCCTGAATATATAAGCCTCAGTGTGTTTTACAGAACTAAATGCATGTGGGAAGTACAAATTAACATCCCAAACTGATTTCAGTGTGTCTGAATCTGAATGTCTAGCTCAAAATCTGTATATGGTGATAACAGTAAACAATTTGCAGATAGAATGAATGATTATCTGACAGACTAAACAGCCATAGTTGTCCCCTGTCCTGTCATCAAAGTGTAGCAGGATGATGTATCTGATCAAATTCAAAATAAGTAGGATAGTGATGTATGTGTAACAGGTGTAGCATGACAGTCAAATAAAGATTATTTTGAAACATCAGCCTCAACTTAATTGGGTATCTATGATAAATGTGAATCAATGTTTAACATATGAATGTGTCATCACTTTCTATCCCCACCCAACCCTGTAATTCCATATAACAACATCCACTAAATAATGGTATGTGAACATTTCATTAATCATGGACATTTGTCCGTTCCAAACATATATGCATGTCTGTTCGTGCATGTGCCCTGTTCATACCTGCAAATCGATGGCCTGTTGCCATTAATCAACCCTGCATGTCGTTTGACTGTGTTTTGCTGTTCAAATAATGCATGTGATATTGATATGCCCCTTGTTCAATGGTGTTCATATCTGGGTGTTTGTTTGATGGGAATACCAATGCATGCTGTTACAACTAATCTGAATGGAATAAAATGCCACTAACCCAAACTAACATAACTACTCACAAACCTAGAGCGGCTTGGGAAGGCAGGTCCCAGCGGACCCACCTCTCCCACCTCAGCTGGCGACTGCACCTGGCACTAGTGCCCAGGCGGACCCCCTCCGGTGGCCCTGTGCCACCCGGGTGGAAGCGCTGCAGGGATGGGGCCCGTCCCCTCTGCAAGTGTGTGGCGGGAGGGTTCGATCCACTCACCCTCAGCGGTGTCGGTCTGTAGTGCGTGGGAGATCCAACACACTGTTCTTGGACCCCTCGCCAGCTCGAGGCTCGTGTGGCACAGCTACTGCGGCCCGGCCGTTGCCCGCCTACACAGCCCCAGCACAGCCCGTCCTGGGCTGTGAAGGAACAGTGGCAACTGCCTATGGGTGGGGATATCAGTTCCACTGTTGCCATCTGTGGGCTCGTGCATCTCGGATATCCCAACCTCCGTCCCCGTCAATTGTGTAACCCCCGTGTGTCATACACCGTCCCTGTATCGTCTTGTCTGTCTTGTCTGTTAACCTACCCAACCTACCTCCCCAGCTTTACCGACTTCCTTCACCTGTCATACCACTCTCACCTGTAAAAAAAGGGCACTCTGTCCCACAAAAATTACGCCCCATACATAGCTGTCCATGTAAGACATGTCCGCTGAACATCTAAACTGTTAATTACAATTGGCTGTACAACAAATATTAATGTTGTCCTGACACCTCTCTCAGAGGTGGAAGGTTTCAAATGTCTCACCAAAATACATAGAAATATACAGCTGTTGCTGCAAAGACATGGGCATCTATGGGCTTTACCTACACCCTTCCTGCAAATCCCACGCTTCTTTCCCTACTGTCTTACCCTCTTTGTGACCCCTTTTCACCACTTTCCTGTCACCCCTTTTTTTCTTTTCTTTCAAAGAAAATAAGCGGGTGTCTTGCTTGTGTTAGGAGCTCACCGCCAGTCTTGTCGCGTGAGCTCAGCATAAGCAGCGCAGACCTGGTTTAAAGTGCTTAAAAGTGCCTTTATGGCACTTTGATTGACAGGTCCTGTACTCAGTTCGAAAGTTTGCTAAGAAAAATAAATTCCCACTGTCAGTCTCGAACCCAGGACCTAGGTAACATTAGTCTGTTTGACCTACCACTAAGCCATGCCTGCTGTGGAAGAGCACACTGCTAAAATAAATATAACATGTAATAGTAGGAATCAGTATAAAGGTAATATAGGAGATGTACTATCCAAAGCATGTTTGGTAGAGTTTTAATGGCCAAATTACTGGATTCCCATACTAGTTCAGTGTGAGCAGAAACAGCACTGCTACCTGTTAGCTTGTACATAATAATGTAAGGTAATGTACATATGTGAAGGTATGTATATCTACACATACATATATATAAATATATATTAATACATATGAAATATAATCGTAGGTCTCAGTAGCCATACACACTCACTACAGGAAAAAGTTAACATAATTGCTGCAACCTGAATCTGCAACACAGCCTGACCCCTGTGTGACCTACTTACCCTTCTAACTGCTTACAGGTGGCCTCAACACTTTGATTGACAGGTCCTGTACTCAGTTTGAAAGTTTGCAAAGTAAAAATTCCCACTGTCAGTCTTGAAACCAGGACCTAGGTAACATTAGTCTGTTTGACCTACCACTAAGCCATGCCTGCTGTGGAAGAGCACACTGCTAAAATAAATATAACATGTAATAGTAGGAATCAGTATAAAGGCAATATAGGAGATGTACTATCCAAAGCATGTTTGGTAGAGTTTTAATGGCCAAATTACTGGATTCCCATACTAGTTCAGTGTGAGCAGAAACAGCCCTGCTACCTGTTAGCTTGTACATAATAATGTAAGGTAATGTACATATGTGAAGGTATGTATATCAACACATACATATATATAAATATATATTAATACATATGAAATATAATCGTAGGTCTCAGTAGCCATACACACTCACTACAGGAAACAGTGAAGATATATGCAGCAACCAGAATCTGCAACACAGCCTGGCTCCTGAGAGACCTACTAAGCCCTTTAACTGCTTAAAGGTGCCTCTAGCACTGTGATTGATAGGCCCTATACTCAACTCAAAAGCAGAATATGAGCATACTAGTAGGCCCTACCACAAGACCATTGTAACACTAGTCTGTATGACCTACCACTAAGCCATGACTCTCATACAGGAATATAGTGCTAAATAAGTGGAACATGTAATAGTAGGAATGAAGATAAAGGCAATATAGTATGTCTACTACCCAAAGCATGTCAGGCAGACTTTTATAGTCCCAATTACTGGATTCCCATACTAGAGTAGTGTTAATGGAAACAGCCCTGCTAATTGTTAGCTTGTACCCAATAATGTCAGCTAATGTACATATATGAAAGTATGTATATGTACACAGATATATATATATATATATTCATATAGCAATACATATGACATATAGTTGTAGGTGTCAGTATGCATACACACTCACTACAGGGAACAGGCAAGATAAATGCAGCAACCTGAATCTACAACACAGCATGAAGCATGGGAGATGTACTAACCTTCACACTCACAGAACACTGTCAACAGCATACCAGCATGGTCCACGCCCTACAATCTGAAAGGGCAGCGCCTATCTCACATACCCTTTTATAGCAGTGTCCTGAAATCACAGTGAGACATGCAATTAGTACACACCCAGCTGCTTGCAATTAGCAAATGCTGCCTTACAATTGGTGCAGAGGCCATCACATGGATCTATGCAGATACCTACAAAAGTATTCAGTACCCACACTCCACTCATGCAATACAGTCATTGCACTAACGAATGAGAAAGAGAGAGAGACAGACTGAGAGAGAAAACAAAATATACTGACAGCCAGCAGCAAAACAGCAGCAGCAGCAGCAGCAACAGCAGCAAGCAGCACGACTGACTCACCAAAAGCTGCCACAAACACAGGTAATGCAAAGTAGCAGGTTAATCCTGTGTATACTGTGACACCTCAAATGTATCATAGTTCACTATCAATAGGTATGTCCATGAGATAGGTTGTGTGTAGATAGTCATGAAATATAAACATATGTAATATTGTTGTACATGTGGGCCATAACTAACACTTCCATAGCTTAGAACACAAGGCCAGTTGTGCATATGATGCAGTAGTTCCCAGGGTCAGTAGAGGTTCCTCCTCATTGGTGTGGGACCACTGTGTATGTATGGCACTGTTCAGGTACATATCCTGTAGTATGGCCATGGATTAATATCAGTCTGTCATGTGGTGCTATGTCCTCCAGGGGTGAATGTAGCACACATCCAGGGATACCATTCCGTAACAGTGATGATATGTGTTCTGCAATGATGAGGGTGGCTCTCACCTGGACATGTGAGAGGATAGGGAGGTTACAGTCATCTGGGATAACTAATAACACGTGTGTAGGACAATGGGGGTACCTGCACCTAAACTGTCTGCAAAATTGTTGGCAATATCTGTGCATTTGGTGAATGTGAAGCATCTTAACACTGCAGACAACAGATGCCTTCCAGTCATGTGAATCTGCCCTGTGCTGCAGTAGCCTCCTACTATTGTTATACAATATGCCTGTATCTGTAGTCCACTGGACAGGATTAATAAGTGGTGTGCAGTTGTTCTGGGTTAGACAACTGTGTGCACAGTACATGCAGTATGTGGGATGTCTGTGGTAAGCATATGCAAATGTGCTGGCGGTGTGTGTTGTGGCTTCCACTGGCCCAGTGGGCTGCATGGATAGCATCACTGTCATAACTACTGAATAACTGTGTAATTACATGCATACATAGCAAGGTAGTGTATTGTGCTTGTGGTGTTGTTCAGATATGTATATCCAGGCTGAGTAATTTGTGTCCACATCACAGGGTTGGATGGCAGCACACATCCAGTATGTATGGATGAACACCCAGAATGTGTCACGTGTCACCTGTGCAGGCGTATCTGGCCATTACCTGTGCATCCCCACAACACACACACATGCAACATATGGCAGAAGTACTATAGCAGTACACACATGTTCATAGGTTCATACTAGGCTATCTGCCGAGGGCATTTACAAGCCTAGCCCATAGTTTTGTGGCTTCGCCACCCCTTTAGTATGGGGAACCATACCCATTATTTTGCTGTGCCTCTGTCGAGCAGTGACACTGAGGTAATCCCTGGGGTATATCTGCGATCTCCCATCCATTGGTCAAGATTTCTCTTGAACAAGGCCATCGAGTGCTCTGCCTCACATATACCGTGATTTTGTTCCACAGCATAGGGAGTCTTTGGTTGATGAATCTATCCCTCCAGCATGTCCTATTAATAGCCGTGTCGAGGTTTAAGTCTCCTGGCCTTGTGGCTCTGATGGATCTAGATTTTTTTTAGGTGAAGCATATTCATCAAATCTGGGTCTGACATGGCCTTGTATGTTGGGCAAAGGTCACCTCTGAGCAAGCGGTGGCGACTGAATACAACATACATGGACATGCTGGAGGGCAAATTCTAACTGAGAGGCTCCCTTTACTCTGTAATGAGCTCGAACAGTTGAGAATGAACAGTTCATAGGTTCATACTAGGCTATTTGCCCTAGGGCATTGGTAAGCCTAGTAGAATGTGTTTGTCTTTTGCCACCCAATCACAAGTTATGCTGCTATGCCCTTGTCCGACTTTAGTATACTATGCCTCTGTCTAACAGTGACATAGAAGTGATACCTGGGGTACAACTATGATCTCCATCCACTCATCCAGATTCCTATGGAAGAGAGTCAATGAGGGACTCTGCCTAACCAGTAGTGTGAGCTCATTACAGAGTGAAGGGAGCCTCTCGGTTAGGAATATGCCCCTCCAGCATGTCCATGTATGTCAGTGCTGAGGTCCAGCTCTCCTGAGCATGTGGCTGTATGGGACTCTGATTGCCTGAGGTACATCACGTTCATTACTGCTAGGTAGGACATGGCTGTATATGGCATGCACAGATTGCCCCTGAACAGGCAGTATGCCACTGAGTCCAGCTGGATTCACTTTACCTGGGCAGCATATGACATCTGTGTGAGCCATTGCATTCCCTTGATGATGTACTGTTGTCCTGTACCAGTTGCTGTAGGTGTCTGGTTAGGTACATCCCAAAAGGTGCATTGTATGCAATTATAGGCCTGATGATGGATGAGTACAGAGGCACAATGACCTCCCCTGCCATACATGTGAATCAGTCATGATTAGCTGGGCTATATAACATGTCTGTCAATCCACGTTGCCCATGTGGTAGACAAATGACAGACTGCTACCATGTTTCTTCCCCAGGTCCCCAACTCGTCTACTGTACTCAATGGCCTAACACCTATGTTGTACTGTGCCACCAATGTGGGCGTGGGAATCTGCATTGAATACTGATACTCCCCTCCCTTGTTCAAGTGTTGTGGCCGACAAGAATGGTAACAGCTATAGCGTGGTAGTACTGGTGTGCTCCTGTGAAACCTGAAACAGGTTCATGTTACTGCACAGATATCGATGTCCAGAATGCTAGGTAGGGTTTTGGGTGCGTGCATCCTTGGGTCTAGGCGTCCAGTGTTGAGTAGCATCACTCTTACTTCCTCATCCTTTGTGATACAAATGGATGTGGGTTTGCCTTATGAGCCTTGCCTAATACAGGCACAATGGGTGTAACAGGAGGCTCCGCCAAATGTCAATAGGACTGTGGTGACAGGTGCAAGCTGTCCCTAGCAAAGCATACCACCCCAAGATGGCAGGGATTGGCACACCTGTGAATGACACCAGTATGTCAGTCAATTGTTGGAAGGGATAATTGTGCCTTGATATTGTGGCATTGTTCTAGGTGAGGGTAGGATGCTACTCAAGGTCAGGGTCAAACTGTCCCGGACTCGTGCTCAGAGAGCTCTGTAATGTCTCATGTCATGTAGTCCAGGGAGGAATGTGTCAGGCCATTCACAGCAGCATGGACATTGACTGAGTCATACCTGTACCTGCCTTGGGGTTACCTGACTGTTTGTGTTATGTGGCAGGTCATAGTGCCTGACAGGCTGCACACCGTGACCCTCACCTCGTTAAGCCTGGTGAGCGTGATGTGAGTGTGCCTGATCATAGAGGCACCTAGTACAGGTGTATGAGGTGTGTTGTTAACTGTTAATGGCTGTGAGTGTTCAGCACATTGGCTTTGTGTGATATGTGTTGCACATGTTCGTTCATGTGGTAGTGGTTGCCTGGATGTCTGCATAGGAGGTCTCTGCTGCATAGGCAGAGCTGTGGTCTGAGCCTACAAGTATGATCATGTGTGATCATGTGTTAGGTCGCTGTTGTGTTAGGTCTCGTGAGACTGGAAGTGTAGTGAGTGATCCCCTTTGCCACGTGACTGGTTATGGCGGTATTGAGTAGACAGAGCCTAGCCTCCAGTCTGGTATATGGTTGCATCACTCACATGAGTTTGAATTTGTCGTTAGGAGGAGGGTTGTCTGTGTACATGCATCTGTTCTAACATTGTCTCTGGAGTACCACACTCACCAGCTGGACTGAGGAGGGAACTGACAACTGACCTCTGGACATGCTAGAATACTATTGTGAACTCTGTAATCACTAATGATTGAAAACAAGGTCCAGTGGGGAGTGAGGGTGTACTGACATTACCTACAACTGCTGACTGATATAAAAGCGTCAGTGAGCAAATGCCAGGTAACCTAAGTGCAATGTGTCACAATGAAGTAAATGCAACAATGACAAGCAGTCACTTGCTGTCATGTGTAACATGGAAAGACGTACAGTAAGCAATGCAGATAACAGTAGTGAGTCACAGATGTGTTTCAAAGATGTGTACTATGTGGAAGTAGCATACCAGTGAAATAACAAGCTAACAGATAACAAGCATATAAACAAAGGTAGATGCAGGAGGCCTGGATGTAGTGTTTGCTACAACAAACAAGGTGTAGCAATGTCAGTAAGATACAGCTCAGATATGCATGCACTATAAACATGATACCAGATGTCCCCAGCTATGAATGGCAGAGTACAGCCTATTGTCACACATGAGTGCAGACCACAAACCTCGTTAATGTTAAATAACTGGCCTAAGGACAACTGCCCATACCAGAAGTAATACACTTGTACACTGGGCCCACAATCAGCAGTTCCCAACTTCAATGGATGAAAGATATGTGTCCTGCCACCACAGTGCTTGCCACCAACCTCCCTAATGTAAAACAACTGGTCTGAAGGCCAAGTACTTAGTACAAATTACATAGAATGATAGCTACACTGTAATCAGGTTTTAACCAATCAGTAATAAGTAGAAGTTAACACTCCCTGTATAGAATGTGTACTATGTATTGTTGAGATACTATGCTGATAACCTGTTTGTGTACCTTTCCAGATAGACATGGCACCTAAGAGAAATCCTGCGTACTCTGCTGCAGAGGATGACGTGATCCACCAGAGCCTGGTGCGTGACTATGCCATCCTGTTCTCACGCACCACCCAGAACCAGCAGGAGAGGTCTGCACTGTGGCAAAGCCTTGTTAGCAGGATAAATGATGTTGGCATGCATGATAGGACATATGAGCAGGTGAGACATCACTGCAGTGATTTGATAAGAAATGTCCGCCAGCGTGCTGCAGATATCCGCGAGCAACAGGCTGCCACAGGTGGGGGTGGCCACACATCCCCTCACCAGACAGGAGGGGCTACTGCTAAGTGTTGTGGATCCAGCCCCAGAACAACATCAACCATCATGCATCATGATGGAGGTTGGATCCACACATCAGCAAGACAGCGGCGTGCAGGTAAGATGCCATATTCATTTATTGTTATTACTTTTACATTTGTTGACCCATATAGTCTAGCTGGATATGAGTTCATTTTCAGTAGAGGCATGTGGAGAAAAGCTCCACACATAGCGTAATAAAGG
The DNA here is from genome assembly GCF_019279795.1 of Protopterus annectens. NCBI lineage: Eukaryota > Metazoa > Chordata > Ceratodontiformes > Protopteridae > Protopterus > Protopterus annectens. The sequence continues at coordinate 855,271,531 of NC_056745.1, forward strand.
CAGACAGACAAGTTGTCAATACAGACAGCCAACATAATAGAATTGTACACCAGCCTGTTAATTAAATAAACATACATGTAAGGAAGTCAAACAGTTTATAGTCATACACAATGTACCGTTGGTTTCAAAGCAATCCTACCTAAAGCATAATGGTTATGCAATAAGGCAAAAGCCATATACATAATAGTTAGGGCTCAGAAGGGTAGAGAAGTAGAAGGAGTATGACAGATACAATGATATGGAAGAGGCAGGAGTCAAGAAGGAAGTGAGGAAAAGAAGGAAGACAGTCAAGAGGAGGTGGGAGGGATGGGAGAAGTAGGTCAGAGCATAGAAGGACATCAAGGTGAAAGAAACAGGGTAGAAGCTAGTTTCTATGCACAATGAGGGTTAAAGGTGAAGAGCATAGGGCGAGGGACATTAGCCTGGAGTCCAAGAAGAACAAAGCCAGTGGTCTTGGAAGTACAATTTGAGTTGTCGTTTGAAGAGAGGTAAGGGTGAGATTAGAGTTAACTCCTGGTATGTACATATGACTGTTCTGCACGCTGTTACTTCATGCTCGCATAAGGTGTGCATGTGGTATGTATCTGTCATCATGATATATATACAGACATGATGTGCAGCTGATGTGTATAAGGGAACTAGTGTACTACTGTACTGTATCATGTGCAAAACAAATGGCACACATGTGCCCACTGACATTACTCTCTTCACACTTCCAGGTCCCTCCCATGTATCGAGGCAGGCCATACATGCTGGTGAGTCTTTTTAACAGTATCTGTAAAACAATTTATAAAACTAGGAAGAGTAGTGTAACTCTGTAGTAGACATGCTGGTGACTGTGTCCACAATAACTGTAATTGACAGGTAGTAAATTGAGTAGTGTAACACGGTATTGATGTGTGTGTTTACTGTGGGGTGTGCATGTGTGCAAGTGTGCCTGTGCCCAAGTGTGCATGTGTGTTAGTGTCCATGAGTGCATGTGTCCATTTCTGAATGTGTGCATTAGTATTGAAGTTCATCTCTTTCAAATATGTATTGAGACTGTAATCTGTGTTCCATGTTTTCCTCCCGTAGGTTCTGGTGCTGCTCTGGTGACCTGCAGCAGGGAACCTGAATCTTGTGCCCCAGGTACTGATGATGATGAAATGTCTGTAATGGTGCAGGAAGGTGTGTCTGGGTCCGCCATTGGTCAGCCAATTGACAGTACACAGCTTTCAACCCCATCAATGCGCACAGTCATCCTGCCGTTACATCCTTTATCACCATTGTCCCTAGGTGATGGACAGTCAGCAGTGGGCATAGATCAGGGTAATGTGGTACCTGTGGCACATGCATCCTCACAAGGCAGCCATGTGCAGAGGCCTCGAATGGTACCACGCAGACAGTCGCCCATGGGTTCTCGGGGGGCATCCGTGGCCGTACTGCCTCTGGCCGGCGTGCCCAGGAGGTATGTCAACCTCCACTATGTTTAGAACTGTCATGCAGGCACAGGCGCGTATGGAAAGGTACACCAGACAGGGTCTGAGGAGCTGAGAGCATGTCGCATAGCCATGACAGGCGGCATGCATGATGTTGCGAATGCTATCCGTAACTTCACAGATGTCGTTGACAGGCGTTGTGGGGGCATACAACAGCTGCTCCACAACCAGATGTCCATGGGCCAGGGCGATGGTGTGCGTTTGCGGCGTCATCGTGGCCGTATGCCAACAAGAGCACCAGCTGGCAGTGGCGCGGGCGACAGCGGGCCCACTCGCGCCTCAAGTGCCAGCACCAGCCCCAGCAATGCTGGGTCTGTGCTGTCATCAAACGCCCCAGGAGACCGCGTGCGTGGCTCTGGACAGTCCCAACAGGGAACTGTGTCCAGTCAACACACCCTGCTTCCGATGACAGTACCCAGTCTGGGTTAGTACGGATCTGACCCGTAGCACCCTGCCAGGCACAGGTACCGTGTCCGTGCCCACAGACACTGATTTGGATGACCTGACAGGTGCAGTCTGTGGCTGTCCACAAAACCCTGTACATGGCAGCCATTATGTGGGACTGTGTGCGTGCTTACACACATGCAGAAACCTAACACCTAGGGCAAACACATACACACACACACTGCACCAACAACGGTCCACCCTGTACTGCTGCCCCTCACAAACACACATACACACACATGTCAATTGGTGTTACCAGTGGCGGCTTGGGCATATCTAACCCACACCCTGTGCATATGATGACACTGTGCCACCTCCTGCATACTACAACATCGGTGCAGGTAAAGGTAAACACGTTGCTGATGCACAGGGTGACTATAGATGTGTATAAGTAGTAACATGTTGGTAACTGTTGTGTGTTGCAGTATAAATGTGTGTATATCCCATCAGTCCTGCTGCAGTAACTGTATGAATGTCCTCAATTGTTATCTGCACCCATACTACTTAACAAAGTGTACCTGCTGCACACCATCACATGCTAACATTGACTATGGCAATGTGCATCTTGTGCTATTATGTAGATTCAGCTACATGTATCTGTTCTGTCACACATGCATTTATACACACCCTGCTACCCACACACATGCACACGCTCACCTGCCATTCCCATTATTTATCACCCTACATGAGTAGCTGTTGATACATGACAGGTACACATTTCAGAAGTGCACTATGTTGTTTACTACTGGCATCCCCTTCTCTACCTGTACTCACAGGGTGCAGGCAACCTCATCAGTTGGAAGATGTAATGTGCATCAGGTACTGTAGTACCCTGATTGCCACAACAAACATGCTTCCCATGCGGAAATGCACACACAGACACATCCCACATCCACACACTTGCCACATTCAGGCTTCAGAACACTATCTAGGTATATTGGTACATGTGCATGTTCAAGTAGCATGTAACACTATACTGAGTACTGGCACTTAGTTGTCTGTAGTCATGTTGTCTGTATAGAATAAAAGAAATGTTTTATTATCCTACTCCGTTTTGTGGACATTACTTGAACAAGTGTTACCTTACATGTGTTATCAGTACCAACACCTTCTGTTTTGTAGTTTTGTTTGTATAGGGTGCTATCAACATCACTGCTTGTTAAGGGTAATGACCACCCTGCAGTGCATAGCCCCATGTGGCAAAAGCCACATCCCACCCCATCATTGTGCACACACACTAACCCCACCAACAGTAAAACACATACTTTCCATTTGCAAGGTTCAAACCCACACCTAACTGTGCAATGACAGTAGAAACAGACACATTAGCAGAGTGTGCTATTTGCAGTAGTTGGAGAAACCTTTACTAATGCTGTACTTAGAGGTGCTGACATCATCTGTGTGTAGGAGGAGGGATGTGCACCCTGTAGTGTGTTCTCCCAGTTGGCAAAGGCAGTTAACCCTCCCAGCATAGTGCACACACATAAACCACACTCATACATTCCCTTTGCAGGATTCAAACCCCCACCTAACTACGTTATGACACTGAAGAAAGACACATTAGCAGAGCAGCTATGCAAATTACTGGAGGACTTTACTACAGGTGATATAGTTATACAGTCCTGACATCATCACTATTTCAAAGGGGATCTGCATCCTGTGCGATACTGTCACGGTTGCTAATAGGGACATTTCCACACACACACATCGATGTGTTGGAGGTTTGCATATGTGGGGATCAGAACACCAGTGTGATTAGTATATGGTTTGATTGCAACAATGAGGATATACTCCCAGTGGTGATTAGTTTTTACTCATGTTTGTAAAGATCAGCTCTAGTATATCTGCCCCTCTTGTGGGAAGGTTGGTTACCTGTTCCATAGCCAAAGAATGTCTGATCAATGGGAATCTTAGAGCTTGGGTATTGTGGCCTGTGTAATGTACACAGTCTGTTCGGGTAGCTGGCATCACCCAGTATGATGGTGTTTGCAGAGTAATCTAAACTCTCCTGTGTCAGCATGAAGGCTGTGTGGGAGACCTGAGTTTGAGAGGGTGCTGTAAGAGCTCCTCTGTGTCTCTTTCCATGTGGTCCAGGGAGTGCGTCCCAACAGGTAGCTGACTGTGACCCTCCCCTTGCTCTGTCTGGAGGCGGCACGTCTGTCAACAGCTCATGTCAAGCAACTGCACACCCCTCATAAATGATGTGGAAACCTTCAAAGGCCCTAGGCCTGTTGAAAATATGGACCAGACTGCAGATACCTGTATAGAGGCATTCTGTGGACACATTCAGGAATGCATGGATCATGAAGCCACATATGAGCATGACCCAATTCTCCAAAGGCAGATGTCCTGGGCGCAGGACACCAGCCATAAACACACTATACAATAGAAGGATGGCGCCACTACATGATACAACAACCTCCCAAAATGTGAAGGCACCACTGATGAGTATTGGAAGACAACTACAGGCACCCATATGATTGTCTAAGGCCATCTTTGAGAGAGGATTCCACAAGCCACTGAGGATAATCACAAGGCTGCCTGTAGTTATGTTAGTAACCTGGGTGGTACTACCCAGATATGCTCAGAGGTAATACAATATGTCACACAAAATATAAAACACACAGACATTGCCATCATCCTAGTGGACAGGTTCAATGCTGCCTTCTCACCCCACCACACCAAAGGGAACATATGTCTCGCATCACAGTGCTTCCCCTGACATCACAGATGCTCAGGTAAGAGATGCCCTTCCCAAAGCAGTAAACACTGCATCAATGGGACCAGACAGTGTCCCAGGCTGTGTCCTACATGAACCACAAGAAGAGCTACACCCAGACATAACACCACTGTTCAATCCCAGCCTTAATACATGATATGTGGCCAGAGAGTGGCATACAGCAACAGTGGTCCCTCAACATGCAGGTGGTGCCGTCACGGATCCTGGACACTACTGCCCCATATGTCTGACTAGCTTTGTCTGCAAAGCTATGGCAAGAATCATCAAGAACCTCACATATCTAGATATTGTGGACCTACAGACATGTCACCATACACAGTTTGGCTTTGTCAATGGCAAATCCTGCCTATCAAACCTGTTTGCTTTGTTTGAAACAGTCACCAAGGCCACTGTCAAGGGGTAGGAGGTCCACACAGCCTACCTGGACCTTGCATAAGCCTTGGCTACAATACCCCACTTGTGCATTCTAGGGAAGCTCACCAGTGTACATATTAACCCCTATGTCACTATGGGTATTGCACAGTGGCTCAAGGGCAGAACACACATGGTAGAATTGCTGGAGCCATGTCAGCCTCCAACCTGGTACAAGTGGTGTCCCACAAGGCAAAGCCCTAGGGGCTGTCATGTTCATTATATATTTGTCATAGGTACAGGCCAACATGGAAGTACTGTGGCTCAGCAAGTCACAGGTGACTGCAGACTCAACACCATAATCAACTCAACAGCTAACACCGCATCCTCCAAAGGGACTCTTGCAAACACATGACTTGTGCCACAGCCATGGCCTCAAGCGTGAATGACAGAAAGAGTCTAGTCATCCCCTTTGTCAAACACTAAATGACCACAATGTACCACATATGTGTTAATCCAGTAAGTGCAGACCAAGGAATTATGGACCTTAGGGCACACAGGTTGATAGCATTCTACCATTTGACAACAACATGGACAAAGTGGTTAGGTAAGCATGTGATATGGGCCACATCATCATGGGATCCACATGTAGGCCAGGGGAGGACATTGTGCCCTTTACTCATCCCTCATCATGCCCATAATTGACTATGATGAACCTGTCGGCATGCACCTTACCAGACACCTGCAGCAACTGGGGCTACCACATATCTACCTCGACAAGGGGATCAAAGTGCTCAAACAGATGCCACATACTGACTGGTTAAAGTAGCAGCAGCTGTACTCAGTGACATACTGCCTCTTCATAGGCAATCTGTGCCTGACATAGAAGGCCAGGTCATACCCTCATGTAATGGCCATGCTGCATCCCAGAATATCCAGATCCCACCAGGATACACACTGGAAATACTTGAACTTCAGGAGTGATATACATAGGACATGGTGGAGGGCACATTCACAACTCAGAGGCACCCTTCATTCCTGATTATTATCCCAATAGAGGTTAGGTGGACTGACTCAGTGACTATCTTCAAGGCGATAGTAATGACTGGATGTGACATTGTAGGGTTCGCTGGGTATCACTTATGTGTCACTGTGAGAAAGAGGCACAGTATACTAACCTTGGAAAAGGGCATAGCAAGACACATTCACAATGCATGTTGAAAGGCACGCACATTCTGGCTAGGTGGATACATGCCTGGGCAGATATCCTGTCTGAACCTATGGACCTATGTCTCTTTTTCACCATTGGCCCTATGTGCTGTCAATCACCAATGTAATCTCAATACTCGGTAGCATGTGCAAAGGTCAGTTGTCAGTCACCTCTATGGCACAGTTGTGGAATATGTGTGTCATGTAGTAATGTCACAGCTGCCACATGTACACAGTCAACCCTATCCCTACCCATTGATGTACACCACATGTATGAGATGGAAACACATGGCCAAACTGTAACAGCAACATACAAGTCAGTCTGATGCATGGACACATATGACTCAGTCATTGTCCATGCCACCACAACTGATGTGGGATGTAAGCTCACTGGGATACGTGATAGGGAACATGGAAGGGATCACTGAGCAAGTGACACAGGCTGGTAGACCCCTGACCTTGGTTGGCATCAGACCCTCACCAGGGATTCCGACAAATTACTGAATGCTAATGAATAAGTGTATCTACAACACCATAGCTGAATGGTTCTTAGCATGCAGTCACTGCATTGCTATGGAATACTGTCTTACCACTCCCACAAAGGTGAGAACATGCAGCTCCTGTACATTAACAACATGTAGACTTTATGCCCCAGACCAGGTGTGCATCCCTCACTACTAGGCTGATAGCATCTACATCTCACACTGTATATACACATCCCACATGCAGCATCTGCACAGAAGACCACGGTCATAATGTTACCCTGTGCAAATACCATGTATTCACATGTGGCAGGCATCACACATGGTAAATATTGAAAGTCTCAGGTACATATGTGTATTTGGCACACACATACATCATGTGTTCATTGCCATAACGGTGTAATCAATGTCATGCATTATTGTGAGGGACAACCCACACACATGGGCATTCTGTGTGTGCACAACACACATGGCATGTCTGTAATCAAAAGCCATACATAATTGTGATATCGTTTAGAAATGGGTATGTGCATCCTGTAGTGTGTTTTCCCAGTTACCAAAGGGATGTTTCTTTCATACATACTTACCCCCTTCACACACACTTGCCACCTGCTGGATTCAAACCCCTACCTAACTATGTTATGACACTAGAGGCGGATGCATTAGCACAGCGCTATTCGCATTACTGGGGAATGTCCTCTCCCTGATATACTTGTAGGGTGCTGACATCATCAGAGTTTAGAAAGTGGAATGATCATCCTGTGGTGTGTTTTCCCAGTTGCCAAGACGGATGTTTTTTCATACACACTTACCCCCCTTCACACACACTTGCCACCTGCTGGATTCAAACCCCTACCTAACTATGTTATGACACTAGAGGCGGACGCATTAGCACAGCACGCTATTCGCATTACTGGGGAATGCCCTTTCCCCTGATATACTTGTAGGGTGCTGACATCATCAGAGTTTAGAAAGGGGAATGATCATCCTGTGGTGTGTTTTCCCAGTTGCCAAAGGGATGTTTTTTCATACACACACTTACCCCCTTCACACACACTTGCCACCTGCTAACCCCTACCTAACTATGTTATGACACTAGAGACGGACGCATTTGCACAGCGCGCTATTCGCATTACTGGGGAATGTCCTTTCCCCTGATATACTTGTAGGGTGCTGACATCATCAGAGTTTAGAAAGGGGAATGATCATCCTGTGGTGTGTTTTCCCAGTTGCCAAAGGGATGTTTCTTTCATACCCACACACTTACCCCTTCACACACACTTGTCATCTGCGGTTCAAACCCCTACCTAACTATGTTAAGACACTAGAGGCGGACGCATTAGCACAGGCGCTATTCGCATTACTGGGGAAAGTCCTTTCCCCTGATATACTTATAGGGTGCTGACATCATCAGAGTTTAGAAAGTGGAATGATCATCCTGTGGTGTGTTTTCCCAGTTGCCAAAGGGATGTTTCTTTCATACACACCTACCCCCCTTCAGACACACTTGCCACCTGCTGGATTCAAACGCCTACCTAACTATGTTATGACACTAGAGATGGGCGCATTAGCACAGCGCTATTCGGATTACTGAGAGAATCCTTTCCTCCAATATACTTATAGGGTGCTGACATCATCAGAGTCTAGAAAGTGGAATGATCATCCTGTGGTGTGTTTTCCCAGTTGCCAAAGGGATGTTTCTTTCATACACACTTACCCCCTTCACACACACTTGCCACCTGCTGGATTCAAACCCCTACCTAACTATGTTATGACACTAGAGATGGACGCATTACGGCACGGCTATTCGGATTACTGAGAATCCTTTTCTCCAATATACTTATAGGGTGCTGACATCATCAGAGTCTAGAAAGTGGAATGATCATCCTGTGGTGTGTTTTCCCAGTTGCCAAAGGGATGTTTCTTTCATACACACTTACACACACACTTACCCCTTCACACACACTTGCCACCTGCTGGATTCAAACCCCTACCTAACTATGTTATGACACTAGAGGCGTGCATTGTACGGCGCTATTCGGATTACTGAGAGAATCCTTGTCTCCAATATACTTATAGGGTGCTTACATGATCAGTGTCTAGAAAGGGGCGACCATCCTCTGGTGTGTTTTCACATTTGCTAGGGGTAACATTTGGACCAAGTGTGTGAGCATGCCCAGTTCAGCCTTCCTGTGGCATGTTGTGTGAAAGATGTCTCATTTATCTAAGTGTGTGAGCATGCCCAGTGTGGGCTTTACATATGTTGAACTCTGCAGCCCATCACATTTGTGGATGAGTGTGACCTTCAACAAATACCTCCGGTTTATGGTTGTGTGTTCTGTGCCATGTTGTGTAGTTACTGTCGAATGCTTTTGTGTGAACAAAACTGGGAGTATACTGTGCCTGCAGGTTTTGCATGGGATACTTTGCACACAATTGTCAACATCCGTTCATACTGACCTAACACTGTAGCACTGTCTAGTGTAGTGTTTCAGTACTTTCACTGTGGTGGTCAGTATCCTGGGCTTCAGTCCTATCACTGATTTACATTTCCATAGTGTGCACAACAGGCTGGTTAAGGTCAGTTGTGCACATCTGCACAAAGGCAGTGCCTCTACAGACCCTGTTAATTGCTGCCCCATAAGCAACAAGTGTAGTCTGCAAATCTATGGAGAGGATCATAATTGAGCTCATAAACAAAGATATAGGGGACATGCAGACATTGTACCCATCCCATTTTGGCTTGGTCAGGGGCAGATCATGCCTTTTGTACTGGGTTGACATCTTCAAATTGGTCACTTAGGCCATTGTTGGGGAAAGGCAGTCCATACAACCTACCTTGGCCTTGCTAACACTTTCAACACAATACCCCACTCAGGTATTGTGGAAAGCCCTCACAACTGAAATGTAAACCCATATGTCACAAGATGGGTTGCAAACTGGCTTAGGGCCGGGACCCACAGGGTTAGAGTTGCTGGCACTATGTTAGACTCCAGGCTGGTCACAGGTGGTGTCACACAGGGCTCAGTCCTTGGCCACCATTGTTTGTCATGTACTTCCCATGAGAACAGGCCAACATGGGAGGACTTTGGATGACAATGTTAGCAGATGAGTGCACACTGGGCACCATAGTGGACAGTGCATCACACACAGATATCCTTCAGAAGGGACTCACAGTAACTGATAGCTGGTGCCAGGGCCATGGCCTGAAGTCAGAGTGCACAACATGTGTAGACATACCCTTCAGGAAAAGCAAGGTGACCCCAAGCTACCATATTGGTGGCAATCCTCTAAGCACAGAGGAGGTTATCACGGACCTGGGGACCCAGGTTGACAGTCGCCATTCTTCTCAGACTCACATTGCTAAAGTGGCTAGGAAGACCTTCTACATTGCCCACCTGATAAGGATGGGATTCACATCCAGATCTAGTGGGTCATTGTTCCCCTGTACTCTTCAGTTATCAGACCGGTGATCAAGTCAAATGCCCTATTCTGGCTGTATCTCACCCAACATCTGCAGCAATTGGAGACACCCTGACTGTCCCCACCTAAAGGATCAAGGAACCACAACAGCTGTCATATGCTGCCAGATTGAAGACACTCACACTCTATTCACTCACATACCGTCTGCTTAGAGGTGACATGTGCCTGACATGCGAGGCCATGTCCAAACAGAGATTAATGGACATGCTCCACCTCAGACTCAGAAGATCCACCTGAACCACTAGTGCAGGTGACTGACACCTTAGCAGGGATGTATGTTGGACATGTTGTAGGGATGGAGTTATCACTCGGAGACTCCTATGCTGTGGAATACAATCCTGGTCCATTTGAGGCAGAGCACCTTGCTGGCTGTGTTCAAGAGGTATCTTGACCTAATGCTAGTCGGAGAATGTGTTTGTCCATCAACACATTGTAAGCGTAGTTTGACATGTCATATGTCTTGTTTAGTATACTGTGCCTCTGTCTACCTGTGACATAACATTGATACCCAGGGTAAACCTCCCATCTCCCATCCACTCATTAGGATTCCTGTTGAGGGACTCAACCAGTGTCTTTATGGACAACCTGTACTGGTAGTTTACTCATGTGTGGGGGTGGCTTCTGTGTTTTGGATAATGCAGTACAGCCTGTCCTATATATGTCAGTGCTGGGGTTCAGTTCCCTCATGTGCATAGCTACCTGCCATTCAGATTGTACAAGGTGCAGCATGTGCATTGATTCCAGCTTGGACATGGCTTTCTCGTCAGGCACAGCTTGCATCTGGGTGGACAGCATGGCAGTGTGTGGAGCTGCACTCTGTTTAATCAGACTACACATTACATGTGTTCCAGCTCTGTCATACTCCTGGTGAGGTACTGTTGTGGACTTTACAGGTGCTGGATGTGTGTGCATGAGGTACACCCACAGGGGCTGTTGTGGTCATTTCTACTGGTGATGAAAGATAACTGCAAAACCAGAATGACCTCCCCTTAGCTAGATGTCAGACAGCATGGACCATACAATCACAACTGGAAACAGGATTCTACACCTACCACCCTAGAACACAGTAAAGGAAAGACACTACGGCTGATGCTGCTCAATGCCCAAGGTCTCTACCTCAAGCTGCACACACTCTATGCCCTTCTCAGTATGTAGCACATTGATGTCTGTGCTGTGCCTGAAACCTGGTTCACAGTTTCTGACAGCACCCCAGCACTATCGGGTGTTACCTCATCTCATGCATTCCGGCACCAGCATCCCGACAACAACAAGAAGGATGGTGGGTGTCCATATTCATCAAGGACACCCTCACCTCATGGTTGGTGGCAACACACTATGCATCGGAGACCATCCAGGTGCCAGTGACCGTAGGCAAGACTGCTCTGCAGTTTGTAGCATGTTACATGCCACCTGCTCAAACTCAGGTACCTCACACAGCTATCCTGCAAACACTGAAGGGGATAAATGTATCTCCAAACACCATCCTACTGGGTGATTCCAACTATCCACATATAGACTGGGATCACTAATCATGCCACAACACTCTAACACAAAGGTTCCAAGAGTTCATACACTGAAATGCCATGGAACAACTGGTCCCAATCCCCTCAAGTGGAGGCAACATACTAGAACACATCATCACAAACATGGGGTCACACTGTTCAACACCAGATGTATACCCATCATTGGTGAGATCAGATCATGGACTACTCTCAGTGGGAGTCCACATCCCACCACACCCACACCCCAGATGGGAAAAGCGGTGAAGACCTTGTCAAATGCCGACTTCACATTTCTGAGCACTGGTGTGGTCTCTTTCAAGGCCCCCAGGCCAGCGGACACCATTACCCAAGCCACTGTATCACTTAGAAATGCCTTCTACCAGCACCTCCAGGACTGCATGGTTCAGGCAATCCAAAATAATAATGACTCTTTGTACCACAGGCAAGCATCCAGTCTGGTGGACCCTAGCCATAAACAAGCTGTACAACACAAGGAAGGAGCTACTACAAGATAGAGTGTAATCCGTATGGGGGAAGACACCCCTGCTCATTGTGAGTAAAACACTGGGTTCCCCCATACAATCATCGAGGCATGTTTAGAGAGTAAACCCACTCAGGACTCCAGGGACAATCATGAGGCCTTTTTACCTATGTTTGAAACCTGGGAGGAAACTCCCAGATATGCTCAGACTTAGTTCAGAATGATGTTGATATCACTGCACCTACAGACATTGGCAACATACTGGCTGACAGGTTCAGTGCAGATTTCTCCCCTCCCCAACTGGGGGGGTATGTACACCAGAGGATTGTAGCCGCCCAAACATCTCCACTGCTGGGGTGGGAACTGCTCAATCCAAGGCAGAAAACACTTTATCCATGGGACCTGATGGTGTCCCCAGTTGTGTGCTCCATGAACTCAATGAGTAATTACACCCGCAGTTAGGGCAGCTGTTTAATCTTAGCCTCACCTCAGGATATGTTCCCAAGGGTGGCATACATCAATGGTGGACCCACCTCACAAAGGTGGTGCCTCCACCAACCCAGAAACTACCATCCCATCACCTTGACAAGCCTGTTCTGCTAGGCTATGGAGAGGATCATAATGGAATTCTAAATGAAGACATAGGGGACTTGCAGACATTGGGTCCAATCCAGTTTGGCTTTGTCAAGGGCAGATCATGCCTTTTAAACTTGGTTGACTTTCTCAAAACACTCACCCAGGCCATTGGCGTGGGCAAGGCAGTCCACACAGCCTACCTTGACCTGGCAAAGGCTTTCGACCAATACCCCACTAAGGTATCATTGAAAACATCACCAGCAATTGTGAACCCATACATCACAGCATGGGTTGCAAACTGGCTAAGTGACGGAACACACAGGGTCAAAGTTGCTGGTGCCAGTTCACACTCCAGAGCTGTGACAAGTGGTGTCCCACAGGGCTCAGTCCTGGGCCCACATTTGTTCAGTATCTACTTTTCAGAAGTGCGAGCAAGCACAGGAGGATTATGGCTGACAAAGTTTGAAGATGACTGCAAACTGGGAAGCATAGTTGGAAACCCATCTGACACAGACATCCTTCAGAAGGGTTTCATAGAGGCGGCTAACTGGTGCCACAGCCATGGCCTTGCATTACACACTAAACAATGCATAGCCATACCCTTCAGGAAGAACAAGGTTACCACTACTTCCCATCTAGGTGGCAATCCTCTAAGCACAATGTGCGTTATCAGGGACCTGGGCACCCAGATTGACAGTGACATTTTGTTTGACACTCACATTGCCAGGGTAGTTTGGAAGGCCTTCTACATTGGCCACCTCATCATGCAGTGATTCACATCTAGATCAAGGGAGGTCACTGTTCCCTGTACTCATCACTCATCAGACCAATGATTGCATACAATGCCCCATTCAGATTGGATGGGCCCACATATTCCTCGACAGGAGGTGAAAGGGTCTCAAACATATTTCTTATGCTGCCCGACTGAAGGAATTCCAGCTGTATTCAGTCGCTTACTGTCTGCTCAGAGGTGACCTGTGCCTGACATACAAGACTATGTCCAACCCAGGATTAATGAACATGCTTCACCTCAAGACCTGTACATCCATCAGAACTACAAGGGCAGGAGACCTAAACCTCAACACAGATATTAATAGGATGTGCTGAAGGGACAGATTCCTCACCCAGAGAGTCCATATGCTGTGGAACAACATCCTGGTACATGTGAGGCTGAGCACCTCACTGGCTTTGTTCAAGTGAGATTGTGACCAATGGATGGGAGATTGCAGGTATACCCCAGGGATAACCTCAGTATCACTGCTTGACAGAGGCACAGCAAAATAATGGGCATATTATCCATCAACTTGCACGGGTGGCAGAAGCCACAAAACTCTGGGCTAGGCTTATAAATGCCCTAGGGCAGATAGTCTAGTATGAACCTGTGAACATAGGCCTTGGGCAGTTCCTGCTATTAGGACAGTGGTCTGCAGCAAGCTATATAGTAGTAGTCGGTTTTAGCCATTGGTTTTGACCATGGCTATTCCATGTTGCTTCTTGTTGTGGTACAAACATGGGTGTGTGGTTATCCATGCTATGTATTGCTAGTCACCCTCATTTTGTATCTTGTTCCATGTGTTTGCACATGTACATCACTGTATGATGTGCAGCTGTTTCCACAGGGTCATATGAGTGGATATGGATGTTAGTTGGGGTCCTCAGGTGTGCATATTGTACATGATATTACATTACTTAACACATGGCATTCATGCCTCAGGTGGTGCTGCAGGGCCACCTCTGTCGGATACACATACTACACTCCCTGTTCGTTTGGAAGCAGGTTGTGTCATGTTAGGCATCCCTGTTACTGTATGAGTGAGTCAGAGCGGGTATCAGTCCCAGTGTTCCTACTGACCAAGCATATGTGCTATCGTTGCCTCTTTGCCAAGGCCAGGCCATACTGGGCACGCCTCCTTCTTCATTCATGCTAACGAGTGCAGACCTGGTTTAAAGTGCTTAAAAGTGCCTTTATGGCACTTTGATTGACATGTCTTGTACTCATTTTGAAAGTCTGGAGACAAAAATAAATTCCCACTGCCAGTCTCGAACCCAGGACCTTGGTAACATTAGTCTGTATGACCTACCACTAAGCCATGACAGCCATACAAAAACACTCTGCTAAAATAAATATAACAGTCAATAGTAGGAATTAGTATAAAGGCAATATAGGAGATGTACCATCCAAAGCATGTGAGGCAAAGTTTTAATGGCCAAATCACTGGATTCCCATACTAACCTTCACACTCACAGAACACTGTCAACAGCATACCAGCATCGTCCGCCCTACAATCTGAAAGGGCTCGCCTATCTCACATACCTTTTTATAGCAGTGTCCTGAAATCACAGTGAGACATGCAATCAACACACACCTGGCTGCATGCAATTAGCAAATGCTGCCTTACAATTGGTGCAGGGGCCATCACATGGACCTATGCAGATACCTACAAAAGCATTCAGTACCCACACTCCACTCATGCAATACAGTCATTGCACAAACCTAATGAGAAAGAGAGAGAGAGAGAGAGAGAGAAAGAGAAAATATACAGACAGCCAGCAGCAAAACCATGAGTAGCAAACAGCAAGCAGCAAGCAAGCACCACTGACACAGCAACAGCTGCCACAAACACAGGTAATGCAAAGTAGCAGGTTAATACTGTGTTTACTGTGACACCTTCAAATGTATCATAGTTCACTATCTATAGCTCTGTCCATGAGATAGGTTTTGTGTGCATAGTCCTGAAATATACACATATGTAATATTGCTGTACATGTTGCCCATCGTGACACTTCCGTAGCTTAGAACAGAAGGCCAGTTGTGCATATGATGCAGTAGATACCAGGGTCAGTAGAGGTTACTCCTCATTGGTGTGGGACCACTGTGTATGTATGGCACTCTTCAGGTACACATCCTGTAGTATGGCCAGGGAGTAATATCAGTCTGTAATGTGGTGCCATGTCCTCCTGGGGTGAATGTAGCACACATCCAGGGATACCATTCTGTAACAGTGATGCTATGTGTCCTGCAATGTTGAGGTGGCCCTCACCTGGACATGTGAGAGGATAGGGAGGTTACAGTCATCTGTGATAACTAATTCCACTTGTGTAGGAGAATGGGGGGATATCTGCACCTAAACTGTCTGCAACAATATTGCCAATATCTCAAACATGTTTTCCATACGGAAATGCACACACAGTAACATAACACATCCACACACTTGCCACATTCAGGCTTCAAAACACTATCTAGGTATATTCTGGTACATCTGCATGTTACAGTAGCATGTAGCACTATACTGAGTAGTGTCAGTTGTCTGTTGCCATGTTGTTTGGATAGAGTAAAAGGAGCATTTGTTTATCCTACTTTGTTTTGTGGACATTACTTGAAGTGTAACCTTACATGCATCATTGGTAACAACACCTTCTGTGTTGTTGTTCTGTTTGTACAGGGTGCTGTCAACATCACTGTTTGTTAAGGGAAATGTGCACCCTGCAGTGCATAGCCCCATTTGGCAAAGAGACATCCCACCCCGCCATTGTGCACACACACCAACCCCACCCACAGTAAAGCATACTTTCCATTTGCAAGGTCCAAACCCCTACCTAGATGTGTTATGACTCTAAAGGCAGACACATTAGCAGAGTGTGCTATTTGCATTAGTAGGAGCAATCTTTTCCAATGCTGTACTTAGAGGGTGCTGACATCATCTGTGTTTACGAAGAGGGATGTGCACCCTGTAGTGTGTTCTCCCAGTTGGCAAAAGGCACCTTCCCTCCACAGCGTTATGCACACACACAAACCCCACTCATACTAACACACATACATTCCCGTAGCAGGATTCAAACCCCTACCTAACTATGTTATGATACTAGAGGCGGATGCATTAGCGGGCGCTATTCACATTTCTAGGAGATTTCATTTCAGTTGATCTACTTATAGGGTGCTGACATCATCAGTGTTTAGAAAGTGGAATGAGCTCCCTGTGGTGTGTTTCCACAGTTGCCAAAAGGGATGTGCTTCTCATACACACTTATACAGACACTTACCCCATTCACACACACACATGCCACTTGCTGGATTCAAACCCCTACCTAACTATGTTATGACACTAGAGACAGGCGCATTAGCAGGCGCTATTCGGATTACTGGGAGGTAGCATTTCTACTGATCTACTTATAGGGTGCTGACATCTTCATTGTTTGGAATGGGGAATGTGCATCCTGTGGTGTGTTTTCACAGTTGTTAAGAGGAACATTTGAACTAAGTGTGTGAGCATGCCCACTTCAGCCTTCCCATGGCATGTTGTGTGAATGATGTCTCATTTATCAAAGTGTGTGAGCATGCCCAGTGTGAGCTTTCCATATGTTGAACTATGCAGCCCATCACAGTTGTGGATGAGTGTGAACTCCAAAAATAACTCCTGTTTAAGGTTGTGTGTTCTGTGACATGTTGTGTAGTTACTGTCCAGATGCTTCCTGTGAACACAACAGGGATTATACTGTGCCTGCAGCTTTTGCATGGGATACTTTGCATACAATTGTTAACATCCATTCATACTGACCTAGCACTGTTGTACTGTATAGTGTAGTGGTTCAGTACTTTCACTGTGGTGGACATTATCCTGGGCTTTAGTCCTATCACTGATTTACATTTCCATACTGTGCACAACAGCCTCTTTAGGGTCCAGTTGTGCATGTCTGCCTAAAGGCAGTGCCTCTATGGACTCTGGTAATTACTGCCCCATAAGCTTAACAAGTGTAGTCTGCAAAGCTATGGAGAGGATCATAATGGAGCTCATGAAGAAAGATATGGAGGACATGCAGACATTGTACCTGTCCCAGTTTGTGTTGATCAAGGGCAAGTCATGCCTTTTGTACTTGGTTGACATTATCAAAACAGTAACTAAGGCCATTGATGAGGGAAAGGCAGTCCATAGAGCCTACCTTGCCCTTGAAAACACTTTCAACACAATACCCCACTCAGGTATTGTAGGAAACCCTACCAACAGAAATGTACACCCATATGTCACAAGATCAGGTTTCAAACTGTCTTACGGACAGGACCCACAGGGTTAGAGTTGCTGGCACTATGTCAGACACCAGGCCAGTCACATGTGGTCTCACACAGGGCTCAGTCCTTGGGCCGCTATTGTTTGTTATCTACTTCTCAGAAGTACAGTCCAACATGGGAGGACTTTGGCTGACAAAGTTTGCAGATGACTGCACACTGGGTGCCATAGTGGACAGTGCATCAGACACGGATATCCTTCAGAAGGGGCTCACGGACACTGATAGCTGGTGCCAGAGCCATGGCCTGAAGTCAACTTGCAAAACATGTGTAGTCATACCCTTCAGGGAAAGCAAGGTAACCCCAAGCTACCATATAGGTGGCAATCCTCTAAGCACAGGGAAGGTTATCATGGACCTGGGGACCCAGGTTGACAGTCACTGTTCTGATGACACTCACATTGCTAAAGTGGCTAGTAGGACCTTCTACATTGTCCACATGATCAGGAAGGGATCCACATCCAGATCTAGTGGGTCATTGTTCCCCTGTACTCTTCACTTATCGGACCGGTGATCTGGTACACTGCCTTATCTGGATGTATCTCACCTGACATCTGCAGCAAGTGGGGAGACCCTGAATGTCCCCAACAAAAGGATAAAGGGTCTCCAACATCTGTCATATGCTGCCAGATTGAAGACACTACAGCTCTATTCAGTCACATACTGTCTGCTTAGAGGTGACATGTGCATGACATGCAAGCATGTCCAACCAGGGATTAATGGACATGCTCCACCTCAAAATCTTCAGATCCACCTGAACCACTAGTGCAAGTGACTTACACCGTAGCAGGGATGTACATTGGACATGTTGGAGGGTGGATTTATCACTCGGAGACTCCTATGCTGTGGAATACAATCACGGTCCATGTGAGTCACAGCACCTTGCTGGCTCTGTTCAAGAGGTATCCTGACCTGTGGATGGGAAATCATAGGTTTAACCGAGGGATCGTCAGTGTGTCACTGCGGGAGACAGGCACGTCAAACTAATGGGCACAGTACTGTTTCCATATAAGGGGTGGCGTCGCAACCAGACTCTGGACTAGGCTTAGAACTGCCTTGGGGCAGATAGCCTAGTATGAACCTATGAACCTATCTGACCATGTTGCATTATGTTCAGATGTGAACTACTTACAGCGGCCTCAACCAACTGCAGTAGTGTATTCCACAACATGGGTGTACATTGGCAAACACTACCGATGTGCCCAAGGCCATTTCTAATGGTTATTGGATAGTGTGTTTGTCCATCAACACATCATAAGTGCAGTTTGGCATGACATATGTCTTGTTTTGTATACTGTGCCTCTGTCTACCTGTGACACAACATTGATACCCAGGGTATACCTACCATCTCCCATCCACTCGTTAGGATCCCTGTTGAGTAGAATCAATGAGTGACTCTATGGATAACCTGTACTGGTAGTTTACTCATGCGTGGTGGTGGCTTCTGTGTTATGGATAATGCAGTACAGCTTGTCCTATGTATGTCAGTGCTGGGGTTCAGGTCCCTCATGTGCATATCTCCCTGCCATTCACATTGTACAAGGTGCGGCATGTGCATTGCTGACAGCTTGGACATGGCTTTCTACATCAGGCACAGCTTGTGTCTGGGTGGCCAACATGGCAGTGTGTGGAGCTGCATTCTGTTTAATCAGGCGACACATTACATGTGTTCCAGCTCTTTGATACTCCTGGTGAGGTACTGTTGTGGACTTTACAGTTGCTGAATGTATCTGCTGAGGTACACCACACAGGCGCTGTTGTGGTCATTTGTAATGCTGCTGAAAGATAACTGCAAAACCACAATGACCTCCCCTTAGCTAGATGTCATAACCCTCATGATTAGGTTGGTATATGGATTGTTGCTGTTAACCCTACAGCCACATTTTTGTCCAATGCAGGATATCTATCACCTTGTGTCCCCATTCTGGCATTACATGTTAGGTATGTCATGGGTGCGACACCTATGTGGGAATTGGTGGTCACTTACTGGATTATCCACAGAGGCTGACTATACTGTTTTCACCATTTAACATGCTGACATGGCTATGGCACCAGCTGTCTGTTTCTATGTGGCCCTTTTATGGGATGCTTGTGTCAGCTGGTGTATCAGATATGTCAGGCGGCTTGTTGTCCTCTACAAACATGTTCCAGCACAGTCCTTACTTGTTGGCCTGTACCTATGGGGCATATATACCAGATGGTGAAGGTCCCAGGACCAAGCTTTGTGGGATGCCTGTTATATGTGGTTTGTAGTCTGACATGGCTGCTGCATGTCTGACCATGTCAGTTCTGTCGTTGGTCTGGTTTGCAACCCCTCCCATGACATTGGGGTGTATATATCAGCTGGTGAGCAAATCTATCACGGAACACATAGGGTATTGTACAGAAGGCTTTGCAAGGTCCGGCTACACTGTGTGGACCACATTGCCCTCATCACTGACTTCAAGTACTGTTTCAACTGAGTCACACATGTTTAGGGGTGGGGTCTGCACTTTGTAAACCCACACTGGGTAGGGTCGGGTGTCAATAGATCCACAATATCATTATGTCTGTGGTACATGCTGGTCCTTTCCATAGCTGTGCAGACCAAACCTCTCATGATTCTGTGGTGGTTGTTTTCCTATCCATTCAGGAGACACCTTTGTTGAGAACACCCACTGTTGTTGTACACTGCTCTTTGGAGTGCGTACCCTGTGGTAAGGGTGACATAATGTCAGGGAGGCGGCAGTCTGCTGGGGAAGGTATTTGGCATTATGGGGGTTTGCACTGCACATGTCAGGATGTATGTTGGCCATACCTGTGTGTGTCTGGTATGTTGTTTGTAATATCTGTGTGATCCGGAGCATATCCAGGAATCAACAACATGCTTACTACCATCATTTGCAACAGCCTTGGGGTTATCTGTAGTGTCCTGTACAATCTGTATCATAATGGGTTCATACTAGGCTACCCCCTAGGGCATCTGTAAGCCTGCATGTCCATTTTGTTTGATGGATTCTGGGGAATTGTTTACACCTGTGTCAGTGCTAGTATGATACCAGGGGTATAGTGACAAACAGCTCAGAAGCTGACTTCACACTTCTTCGGACTGAGATGGTATCCATTAAGCCCACTGGGCCAGTGGAAACCACAACACACAATGGTGACTCCTGCACAGACACTTTCTACGGACATCTCCGAGTAAGCATGGACCATGCAATCACAAATGAGAATGAGACCTTCACCACCAAGGGAAAGTGGCCTGTCTGGTGGACCCCAGCCATAAGCGAACTGTATAACAGATGAAGGATACTAATGCAAGACAGAGCTACATCTCCAGAATGTAAGGCAGCTGTGATCAGCAGTAGTAGAAAGCTACATTCTCACATAAAGACACCCAAGTTCAACTTGGGGACATAAATCACCACAGACGATGAAGGTAACCACACTGCTTTCTTCAGTTATGTCTGACGCCTGGGTGGGAACCCTCATATATGCTCAGATTTGGTACACAACAACTTATATCCCAGGGACCTGACAGATATTACTGACACCCTGGCAGACCAGTTCAGTGCAATGTACCCCCTCCCTCACCCCAAGACATGATAGTTATCACAGCTGTATGTAACCTCACTGTCATCCTGGATGTCCATGTGAGAGCCGCAGTCAGCAAAGGCAGTACACAGCATCAATGGGACCTGATGGTATCCCCAGTTGCATGCTATGTGAACTACAGATGGAGATAAACCTGTATATGCAGATGCTATTTAACCTTAGCCTTGCTACAGGATCTGTACCTGAACACTGGCGTACGGCAACAGTGGTCCCACTCCACAAAGGAGATGCCTCCACAGACCCTGGCAGCTACCACCACACAAGCTTAAACAGCCTTGTCTGCAAAGCTTTGTGAAGGGTCATTATGGAGCTTCCACACAGAGACATTGGTGTCCTACAGACCCTTGATCACACCCAATTCAGCTTTGTACAGTGCAGATCCTGCGTTTTGCACCAAGTTGACTACTTTGAAACTGTCAGTAGAGCCGTTGATGAGGGCTACACAGTCCACACAACCTACCTGCACTTGGCTAAGGCCTTTGACACAATACCCCACTCAGGCCTCATAGACAAGCTCAACAGCTGAAATATAACACCATATGTCACAGCATAGGTTGCAAAATGGCTCAGAAACAGAACCCATAATGTCAACATTGCAGGTGCCTTGTCAGGTTCGAAGCCAGTCACAAGTGGTGTCCCACAAGGTTGTGTCCTGGGACCTCTCTTATTTGGTATTTACTTTTCAGATGTGAAAGCAAACATAGGAGGGTTGTGGCCGACAAAGTTTACAGATGACTGCAACCTGGGCACCATAGTGAATACATCAGCCAGCACACACATCCTACAGACTGCCGTCACACAGACAGATAGCTGGTGCTGGACTCATGGCCTAAAACTGACTGCAACTGATGTGTAGCCATCCCCTTTGGGAGGAACACAGTACCCACAGATCTGTACATAGACAGCAACCCAATGAGTACAGGAAACAAATCAGACAGCTGGGGACACATGTAGATAGTGACATCTCATTTGACACCCATGTTGCCAAAGTTGTTTGACAGACTTTCTATCTTGGCCACCTTATCATGGAGGTATTCCATCCAGACCATAGGAGGTCATTGTACCACTATACTTCTCCCTTATCAGGCCCATGCTTGAATACAACGCCCCATTTGGTATGTACCTCAACCAGCACTTGCAGCAGCTGGAGAGACCCCACAAGTACCTTACCATGAAGATCAGGGATCTACAACACATGTCATATACTTCCAGAATAACTAAAAACAAGCTTTTTCAGTGTCATACCACATACATTACAGGTGACCTATGCCTGACATACAAGACCATGTCCGATCAGGATTTGGTAGACATGCTCCACTGCAAGCAATCCACATCCACCAGAAACATGGGAGCTAAAGATTTGAACCTCAGCACATACATGTATAGGACATGCTGAAGGGACAGAGTCATAACTCAGAGGCATCTCAAACTCTAGCAGAGTATCCCAGTTCATGTTAGACAGAGTACCTCACTGACTCTCTTCAAGAGACATCTGGACAGCTGCATGTGGACAGGGGCACAGACTGGACAGAGGCATAGTCACATTATTCAATTATGTAAGGTGGTCATAATGTGTCACTACTAAGTCAGAGGCACAATATTTCGTATCTATGCAGTACACATATTACCACTATGAGGGGTGGCAATAGCAATATTCATCAAGGACACCCTCACCTCATGGTTGGTGGCAACACACGATGCATTGGACACCATCCGGGTGCAATTAACCATAGGCAAGACTGCTCTGAAGTTTGTAGCATGTTACAGGCCATCCTCTGAAACTCAGGTACCTCACAGAGCTTTCATGAAAACAGTGGCGGGCATACATGTACCTGCAAACACCATCACACTGGGTGATCCCAACTATCCAAATATAGACTGGGATCAGTACTACAGCCACAACACTCTAGCCCACAGGTTCCTAGAGTTCATACACTCACATGCCATGGAAGAACTAGTCACCATCCCACAAGAGGAGACAACATAGTAGATCTCATCATCACAAACATGGGCTCACAATGTTCAACACCAGAGGTATACCCATCATTGGTGAGATCAGATCATGACCTACTCTCAGTGGAAGTCCACATCCCACCCCACCCCAGATAGAAAAGACCACAGTGCAGAACCTCTCAGAAGCCGACTACACACTTCTAATGACTGTTGTGGTCTCTTTCAAAACCCCAAGCCAGCAGACACCATTACCCAAGCCACTGTATCACTTACAACTGCCTTCTACCAGCACCTTCAAGACTGCATGGATGAGGCAATCCCAAACAAAACACAGACTCGTTGTACCAGAGGCAAGCGTCCAGTGTGGTGGACCTCAGCCATAAACAAGCACTACAACACAAGGAAGGAGGTACTACAAGATAGAAGCGATATCCGTGGAAGGGTAGACACCCCTGCTCAATATAGGTGAAACACTGAGTTCCCCATGAAATCATCCAAGGCGAATATTGGGAGTAAACCCACTAAGGGCTCACGGGACAACAATGAGGCCTTTTATACATCGTTACACACCTGGGAGGAAACTCCCAGATATGCTCAGAATAGGCTCAGAATGCTGTAAATATCACTGAACCTACAGACATTGCCAACATACTGGCTGACAGGTTCAGTGCAGATTTCTCCACCCACCCCTCCACCACAACTGGAGAGATATGTATGAAAGAGGATTGTAGCCCCCCAAACATCTCAAATGCTCAGGTGGGAACTGCTCTATCCAAGGGAAAGGACGCAGCATCCATGGGACCAGATGGTGTCCCTGGTTTTGTGCTCCATGAACTCACTCAAGAATTAAACCCGCAGTCAGGGCAGCTGTATGATCTTAGCCTCAACTCAGGATATGTTCCCAAGGAGTGGCATATGTCAATGGTGGACCCACTTCACATGGGGTGCCTCCACCGACCACGGAAACTACCATCCCATCAGCTTGACAAGCAGGGTCTGCTAAGCTATGGAGAAGATCATAATGGAAGTCATAGATGAGGACATAGGGGACTTGCAGACATTAGATCCAACCCAGTTAGGCTTTGTTGAGGGCAGATCATGCCTTTTAAACTTGGTTGACTGTTTCATAACAGACACCAAGGCCATTGACAAGGGCAAGGCACTCCACACAGCCTACCTTGACCTGGCAAAGGCTTTCAACACAATACCCACTCGGGTATCATTGAAAACATCACCAGCTTAAATGTGAACCCATACATCACAAGATGGGTTGCAAACCGGCTACGTGACAGAACAGACAGGTTCAGACTTGCTGGTGCCATGTCACACTCCACAACTGTCACAAGTGGTGTCCCACAGGGCTCAGTCCTGGGCCCACTATTGCTCAGCATCTACTTTTCAGAAGTACAAGCAAACACAGCAGGATTATGGCTGACAAAGTTTGAAGATGACTGCAGACTGGGAACCATAGTTGGACACCCATCTGACACAGACATCCTTCAGAAGGGTGTCATAGACACGGATAACTGGTGCCAGAGCCATGGCCTTACATTACACACTAAACAATGCATAGCCATACCCTTTGGGAAGAACAAGGTTACCACTAGTTCCCATGTAGGTGGCAATCCTCTAAGCACACAGGAGGTTATCAGGGACCTGGGCACCCAGGTTGAGAGTAACCTTTTGTTTGACACTCACGTTGCCAGGGTAGTTAGGTAGAACTTCTACATTGCCCACCTCATCATGCAGGGATTCACATCTAGATCCAGGAGGTCATTGTTCCCCTGTACTCTTCACTCATCGGACCATTGATTGAGTGCAATGCCCCATTCAGCATGTATATGACCCGACACCTATGGCAATTGGATGGGCCCACAAATTCCTCGACAGGAGGAGAAAGGGTCTCAAACATATTTCTTATGCTGCCCGACTGGAGGAATTCCAGCTTGATTCCGTGACTTACCGTCTGCTCAGAGGTGACCTGTGCCTGACATCCAAGGCCATGTCCAAACCTGAGTTAATGTACACGCTTCACCTCAAGACCTCTACATCCATCAGAACTACAGTGGCAGGAGATTTAAACCTCAACACAGATATTAATAGGATGTGCTGGAGGGACAGATTCTTCAACCAGAGAGTCCCTATGCTGTGGAACAACATCCTGGTACATGTGAGGCTGAGTACCTCACTGGCTTTATTCAAGTGAGATCTTAATCAATGGATGGGAGATTGCAGGTATGCCCCAGGGATAACCTCAGTATCACTGCTTGTCAGAGGCACAGCAATATAATGGGCAAATTATCCGTCAGAGTGAAGGTGCGGCAGACTCCACGGAACTCTGGTCTAGGCTTATAAATGCCCTAGGGCAGATAGCCTAGTATGAACCTGTGAACCTGTGAACATAGGCCTGGGGCAGTTGCTGCTATTAGGACAGTGGTCTGCAGCAAGCTATATAGTAGTAGTCAGTTTTAGCCATTGGTGTTTGACCATGGCTAATGCATGTTGCTTCTTGTTGTGGTAACAACAGGGGTGTGTGGTTATCCATGCCATTTATTGGTAGTCACCCTCATTTTGTATCTTGTTCCATGTTTTTGCACATGTACATCACTGTATGAGGTGTGACCCTGGTAGTGTCAGGGTGCTGATGTGCGCTTTGACCCTGTTTTCTATTACAGCACTGATATGTGCATTCCCTATACTGTGTGCATTTACACTGCACACATCTTGCTGTTTATACCTTTGGCATTGGGTAGCATTACATCTAGGTTCCTATCCCTTGTGATAGCTATGAGGTGGGTTTGTGTTTTTGTGGTTTATGATTGGTGAGGGTGGATGTTAGTCATGGTCCTCAGGTGTGCATATGATACATGGTATTACATTACTTAACACATGGCATTCATGCCTCGGGTGGTGCTGCAGGGCTGCCTCTGTCGGATGCACATACTACACTCCCTGTACATTTGGAAGCAGGTTGTGTCATGTTAGGCATCCCTGTTACTGTATGAGTGAGTCAGAGTGGGTATCGGTCCCAGTGTTCCTACTGACCAAGCATATGTGCTATCGTTGCCTCTTTGCCAAGGCCAGGGCATACTGGGCACGCCTCCTTCTGCCTACTGGGACAAGGTCAGGTTGTTCCTCCTCCAAGTCACCCCTGCCTGTGGTGGCCTTGGCAATGGTGGGGATGTTTGGCCCAGCCCTGTGCTGGTCCTGCTGCAGCTGTTTCCATGGGATCATATTATGTAGCATAGCACATATCATGATCATTTGGGTACATGTAGTTGGTGTGTACTGCAAAGCTCCACCAGGCGTGTCCAGACACGGAACCGTGACTTGAGCAGCCCAAACACACGCTCTATGATATTACGTGTTTGTGCGTGTGCCTCATTATGGCGTTCCTGTTCGGGTGTGTGTGCATTTCTGATGGGTGTCATCAGCCACGGCTCAAGTGCATAACCAGCATCCCCACTAGGTGTCCGTGTGGGAAGTCCCCATTGGCAAATGATTGGTACAGCTCGTCAGATGCCAGATGTGGGAATCGTGGTAGCTCCCAGGGCAGCCAGCACACACATTCATTATTATGCCCTGGGCATCACACACGACCTGGCAGTTGATGGAGGGTATCCCTTGCGGTTAATGTAGACTCTACCCGCTCACCGGCTGGTGCCTTGATGCGTATGTGCGTGCAGTCTATTGCACCCAGCACCTCAGGGTATCCGCTATTTGCTGGAAGAGGCGCATATTGCTGGACACAACCTCACGGTCACTAGGGACATATATATGATCACTGACATGTGGTGACATGGCATCCAGGAACTGGTGCAGTACCCTGGAGGCTGATGCCTGTGATATCCCCATCATATCGCCAGTTGGTCTCTGAAAGGTACCTGTTGCTAGTATTCTTAGGCCAACACATACCTTGGTTTCCACTGGGATGGGTTCCCCTCTGTTGGTTCTGTGTGTGAGGCGTGGCCTGCACAGCTCAACAATCTGCTGCAGGAGCTCTCTGTCCACTCTATAGCGCTCTACTATCTCCAGCTCATGTAACCCATGGTAGGTGACCCTAGGCCTGTATACTCTTCTCCTTCTCCTCACTCTGGGTTGTCTGTCAGCATCTGCATTATCACCACCCTCAGCAATTCGCCTATGTCTGATTATAACAGCTATGGCAGCCCCTAGCATTTCTGCTCTGAGTTCAGCTTTTTCAGGTTTCAATTCTGATAGCTTAGTTTCTGGCAGTATCTCTTGTGAGAAACAGCCTGCACTGCTCTTTGTTGTGTTTTAAGTGCTGGGTTGGGCTTCTAGTCTGCCTGTGTAATTGCCTGCTTCTAATTGTTTCCACCAATTAACTTTAGTAGTATCTTCTGGCAGTTTCCCTGTATTTTGGTTGTTTCCTATTTCCTCTCTGTTTCCTGAGGGAGCAATGTGCACACCGGCTTAAACACGCTCACAGTAACTTAAGCGTGTACACATCCCTACGGTGTTACAGCGCACACATCCTTACGGTGTTAGCTAGGCTGATTCATGCTAAAGCAGCGCACACCGCCTTACACACGTGCACGCCCGCGCAAACCGTTGTAAACAGTTTGCAACACGCTCCCACATGTTGAACCTGCCTTACACGCGCGCGCATGCACGTATATCAAGAAACTTAGAGTGTAGGGATAGCGTATGCCCTCAATTTCTTGACATTCCTAGTGTTCTGTTGGGACACACCTCCCTCCCTGATGTCTGTCTGTCATCTCTTACCTTACATTGCCCTCCAATCTGGTACATTTCTTTCTATCCTTCCCCCCCATGATGTCACCTACCTCTTACTCTGTTCCTCCCCCTTCTCTAACTCTTACACTACTCAGAAAGTGCTCATTACTTATGTGGCAGTGTGATTCAGTATTGTAACCCTCATTTACATAGGATTGCCTAGTAATGCTTAGTTACATATCTTACAGGAGCTTCCCCTTGACAACCACTAAGCGGAGGCCATATTGTTTTGCTCTGCAAGTCCCTCCATTGACATTTCATGTAATATATAAATCCCACAATTGTGGGCTTATAAGCCGGTTTTCAGTTTTAGGTAGCGCACCCGTTTGCGGGTGTGCGCTTCTGATTAAACACATAAATCCCGTGAAAAAAAAAAGTTATATAACTTTTTTTGCAACACTTTCATGCCAATGGCCACATATTTGGCCATTGGCATGCTTAATGTAACAAATGCACCCTTTATTTGGAGCTGACATAGCTCCGTTTTTAATTTTGCAGAAATGTACTCAGTTGTCAGCTGAGTACATTTCTGCAACACGATCCGTTACACGGACTGGTTTGGGCTTCGTGGATCGCTCACATACCTCATTTGCATATCTTGGAGCTGCAAATGAGGTATTGAGCATTTCCACGCCCACTCCGTGTAAGAGACGTGTTAGCTGTCTCTTACACGGAGATTTGGGCTGTTGCTGAATCAGGAGGCTTACACGGAGGCTTACACTACTCTTAAACTCCGTGTAAGCCTTCCTGAATCTGGCCCATTGTGTCTGCTTCTGCATTGAAGCTGAGAGAGAACATCTCTTGTTTATGGCCCAGCTATAAATGTAACTTAACCTCAACTATTCTTAAGTTTTGCAAGTTAATCTTCTATGCTCCACTAGGATACACTGTGGATACAGCTTTGAAGCTCAGTACTGTACAAACCCTGTTCAACACACACTTTTGTATCAGCAGTTTAATATATGCATAACATACAGCTCTGTATAAATCATATCAATATCCGTGTGACAATGATGACGAATCTTCTCATAATCAAAACATTCCAAACAAATAATACCCTGGTGAAATCTATCATGTGCAACACGGAACAACAGTTATTGGCAAGCTACCCTGAAGAAGACACGGAGTAAAAGTAATAAACACCACCAGAACAATATATTATACAAATACCTAGACAAACCCCAACACCACGTGTAAAACGACATGAAAACATTAACAAAAGTTGTAAACTGGAAGTACTGAATATTGATAACATCAAGGCCAGGAAAATGACCATTGGATTCAAGAAGCTAAGAGACCGACAGTTCATTTCAAGCAGAAAGAGGACCCGGAAATTCTGGCACATGTCCACATGCTTACCAAAGGAATTTCTTGATATCTTCAATGACTGCAAATGAAGAGTTTGAAGATGGCAAACATGGAAGAGAACTGCAGTATCAAGCCTTAAAACATTTCTTTGAACTGCGAAATGTCAAAGTACTCCCCATCCTTCTCCTTCCCACTATTTTATTTTCTGAATTCAGAAAAAAAATAAATAAAAAAATAAGTAAAATACAATAGAGAAAGGATAGTAACATCATTGCAAGGGTCAAAAGTGGAGGATAATAATGGCACAACTATGGGGTAATAAATTTAAACGAAGGAAGCTGAAAGAGGTAAAAAAAAAAAAAAAAAACACTTCTGCTAGAGCAAAAACAATGGACCAGAGATAATGGAGTGTGTGATACAATGTAAGCCGATTCAGGATGTTGAGGAAAAACAAAAAAGGCAGAAAGTGAAAGAAGGTAATAACTAAACATGAACAGATATAGTAACGAAAGTCAGAAAAGGGAATTTCTTACTTTCACTTATTGTTTATTAATTGACACATGACTTGAAATTGAACAGCTCCCCCTCAAATACTAAACAAATTAAACAAACCAATCAACACTGCATTATGCAA
Source organism: Protopterus annectens (assembly GCF_019279795.1). Classification (NCBI taxonomy): domain Eukaryota; kingdom Metazoa; phylum Chordata; order Ceratodontiformes; family Protopteridae; genus Protopterus; species Protopterus annectens. Next base: position 855,301,585 of record NC_056745.1, read on the forward strand.
TGGGCAAATGCAGTCTGATAAAAAGGCAAATTAAGTAACTAAACAGATTTTAGGCCGCACGCACAAATTTAAATATACTACTGTAATTGCACACTCACAGAGTAAGGGCAAAGACCACCTACAAAGAAAGTAGGTCTATTTTTTTCTCTAGTACCAACATAATGGGACTGTAAATAACTAAAAATATAACTGTAGGTGCAGTTCCACAAACACAAAATACCAAACACTACATTTCAACTGTCACTTAAAAAGAATAAGGTTAAACTAAAAAAAAATAAAAAATATGGCAACCACAGAAACTGTCATTCAGTTTGAAAGACAGCACCAAAAGCTTTGATAAAACCTTGATAATCACCAAAATGCAAGAAAGTACAGTACGATTGCATCACGTAAATTACTAAGTAAATGCTATAACTACTGCAGGATAAAGCTTAACAGCTTTCCTCATTTTAGTGCTTACATAAACATTTAAAGGCACAAGTTTCAAGTGTAAGATAAAAATGGTTCAGCTGTTTTTCAAAGTACTTTTTTTTTGCTTTGTTAACAGATGAAGTGATACCGTTGATTAAAAACTTAAGACTGCATTTAGAAACTGAGCAAAATGCATTTATAAAACAAAATATCAACGATCTACATTAGTCACAATGAATAATAAGGCATTTACTAAGCATGTATGAATACATTTGTAAAAGAATACTAGTTAAGTCAAACTGTAACTAATTACTTTGGTAAACTGTGGGAAAATAACTTTCAAACAGGCAAACTGTTGTAGTTTTGCACTGGTAGCACAACACCTACAACATCCATGTATTGTCTTCATGAAGCGTTTTATTATCTATGCTTTAGCGGCCATGTGTAGCTCATAGGGGCTGGGAAATAATACTTAAAAGGTTGTGCAAGGCTGTAATTAGCACACTGCCTCCCCTCAAACATGTTATACTAGGGGCTTCCGTTGTTAGGTTCACTCAGCCAGCTTGTAGTAAGCTAACGAGAACTGCTATCTCACCATTTGTAGTTCCTTTTTTCCTGAGCAGTGCTTTTTATGATGTGATGTACCCTGTCTTGCTTTAAGCCCTATGCTGCTTTAATTTATTTTGCTAATGTGACCAAGTGTAGATTGATAACCATGTGTTGCAACTGACTGAATGCCTGTGGCTCTACCCTAATTATTGTAAAGCTGTTTCTGCTTAATTTATCATACTGATTTGTTCTTCTTCTCTCTCTCTTTCCAATGTACATAGCTTTCCATCCTACTATACTGTACTGAGACTTTCAGAGATTTCCTGGCCGGAGAATAAGGACGCCCTTCTATGAAAAACAGCCAACTTAACCTAATCTAAGGAAGCTTCTCCCCCCTACTTCAGAGTCCTAGGGAGCAAGGAAGTACGTGTTTTACAAACCTAGGTGTAGGACAGACCTTATTAAAATACCTTATAGCTATACTTGATAAACTACCTAGCCAGGTGCCCAGCAGCCATGCCCCTCTCTACCCCTAGCAACCAAACCTTTCTCCTTCTTATGTAGCCTCCAGAAGCTGATAACCAGAGCCTCCCTACTTTGATTTTCACTCTCTCTCTCTTAAGTCACTTCAGCTGCAATTTACTTTTCTCCCAGCAGGTGGCTACCTTCACTAGGCACATTTCTCATCCATTCTACCCCATCTCTCTCCTAGCCTAACTTAAAATGCAGCAGTGCTGTAGTAGATTGCATGTACATTTCTCTTACCATCCACCTCATTCCTCACTAGTGCACTCAGGGATCCCCCCTCTACTATCACTTGCACTGGGTTTTTACCTACCTGGTAGTACCCTCATAGGAATTAGCAATTCACAGATTGTTCCCTCTTCATTACTTGTCTGGACCTGCTCCATTCGCCCCGTGGGCTCACTCCGCTCCCCTAACCCCAATTTCCACCTACCCCCATTGTTCCTATGCTTATACCTCTCTAGCACACCCACATTCCCATTATCCAATCCAAACCTGCTTCCCATTAAGTAGTATTCACTAGGTAATCCATCACTCCTCCCTCATCATTACATACCATCATGCACCAACTTCAAAACTTTATTAAAAGCGCACCTAAAAACATGCTGGCTATGCCCTTGCAACTCCCACTCTAATATCATCCACCCCATCCAACTACTACCTTTCTTTCACCTCCACTAACTACCTTGATGATAGCAAGCTCAGATGCTCATAAGCCTAGTACTTATTATACAGTAGGAACTTCTCATTGTTACATTTGTTAATGCCTGTTATGTACTTCACAGATAAAGATTCCAGTTGTCTACTGATGTACTATGTTCTTCATCTGTAAATATGTTGCAAGTAATTTCTATGTTAAATTGTTAATCACTATGTAATCCAATGTAACTACTGTCTGTTTATTTTACTGTGGAGCTTTTCTCCCCGGGCCTCCACTGAAAATGGACCCACGTCCAGTCGGACACTCCCGGTCAACAAATTTAAATAAATAAATAAATACTTCACCTCACATTCACTACCTTACAAGTCCTACATCACAATGCCTATTGCACCCATGGATACATTAAACTCTTATACTCACTTCTACTTTTCCATTTTCTACCCTATATCCTAACAGCCTATGAACATCTCAACTATTCCAATTTCCACCAGCCCTCTAAACAAACACCCCTACCAGCTATATTCGCCACCCACAAACACATCAACATAAGATCAAAAGCCAGCTATCTCTTCCCAAAGTATCACAGTTGCCCATATTACCTATAAATATCTCCAAACCAAGAAAAACAAAAACATATTTTATAAACCCCTACTTCACACATACATACTACACCAACACCTCCTACTGGACGGTGACATTCATCTCAACCCTGGCCCCACCAACAACTGCCCCACTATCTCACTTAGACCCATTCCCTCTACCTTTCAGGCCCCCACAAGGCCTCCTAACTCCATATATTTAAGTGAGCTATGAAGATGAAGTATAAACAATAAAGTTACTTACCTTCATGGTCTTCTAGAGGTACATGCATTTGACATCTTATGTCTAACTGAAACATGGTTAAAAACAGCTAACCGAGACTTATAAAATCACCCCTCCAGGATACAATACTTTGAGATTAGATCGCCTGTACAAGAAGGGTGGGGGAGTAGCTATAATATATAAAGCAGGGCTCCAAGTTACTTCACTAGATATCCAACCACCTTCATATACTAATACTGAAATCCTTATCACTAAGCTTCACATTAACACCTGTAAGTCCATCTACATTATATGCTCTTATCTTCCTCCTGGTAATAACATCACCACCCTTGAAAATATCCTTAGCTAGCTTTCCACAAACTACCCACAAGAAACCATAGTGCTAGGTGACTTTAATATAGACTGGAATCGCTATACTACTGTTAATCCTACTAACCACATAAACCTACATGGTTTCTCCCAAACTATCACCTCTCCTACCAGAACCCACAAACCCACCAATAAAGAAAGCACTTTAGATTGGATTCTAACAAATACTCAGTATCTAACATATAAAGCAGGCACCCTGCCAGATGACATTGGTGATCACTCACTAACATATATAATTAGACAAAAGACTAATATTCCCTACCCAACCACATATAGCACACTTGTTCCAATAAACATTTTAACCCTGAAAGTTTCCAAAATCAACTTAGTGCATGTGATTGATCACATCTAAAACACCTCCGGCCAGAGGATTCAGCGACATACTTCAACACTAAATTCTTAGAAATCTAAAAGACTACCATGCCCCTACTTGTACTCTTAGGAACAGGACAAAAACTGATCTATGGCTAACAAAAGAAACTAGGCAGAAAATTCTACTTGGAAACAGAATTTGGTCCAAATGGTGCACTACTAAAAACCCAGCTGATCATATAAAATTTAAGCAGCTTAGAAATACTACTAAAACATCAATACTATTAGATAAAAGAAACTTCTACTTTCAACTTCAACAAACTAACCAACATAAACCACAAAAATTCTGGACAGGTATCAATAGACTCCCAGGTCACTCCAAGACACCAACTCCATCAGGAATAGCCCATGGGAATCCCAAACAAATTGCTGATGCCTTTAATACCTTATTTACTGATGCTATCCAATCACTTGCTAACTCATTACCTCCAGTATCCTCTAACCTGCCTTCCTCCTCTACTAGCTTACTGTCTTCATTTCAACTACAACCTGTTCCTACATCCCTCATCTGTACCCTTCTTCAAAAACTGAAACCATCTGCCCCCTCAGCTGAACTATTACCAGCCAAATATCTGCAAATAGCAGCAAAAGTTATAGCCTATCCTATTTCTATTCTAATAAACAGAACCATAACAGAAGGTACCATCCCATCTAGTTGGAAAATCTCCCATATAATCCCCCAACACAAAGGCGGTAATTTGACAGAACTCTCAAACTTTCATCCGATTGCCTTACTCTCTCCCTTAGCTAAAATTATGGAAAAATGCATCCACCGTCAACTGTTAGACCAGCTTCTCCAAAATAGCCTATTAGCTAACTCTTAACATGGCTTTAGGCCCTTCCACAGCACCACCACAGCCCTCCCATCCTTTTCTGACCACATTAACAAAAAACATAACAGTATCACTCTTTCCTCCACAATCTTTATTGATCTCTCAAAAGCCTTTGACATGGTCAACCATCAGCTACTGTTGAATATACTTTAGTCCCTCTCACTTGATACACAGGCATTACTATGGTTCAAGTCCTACTTAGAGAACAGGCAAGAGGCAGTGCTTTGGGATAATCCACCTTCCTGTCACCCTTGATGTACCTCACAGTTCTATATTGGGCCCTCTTCTATTCTCAATTTTTATCAATAATCTAAATGTAAACATCCCTCAAGCTACATGCATACAATATGCAGACAACTCCACATTAATATGCTCCGCTACTGGTCCTTCTGAACTGCAGTCCCTCACCCAAAATGTCTGAATTAGTAAAAAAATGGTTCTTACAGTGCTCTCCTCCTTAACCCCAAAAAGACAAAATTATTGCTCTTTAATCCCACACAAAAGTCCACCCCAATTGATTTCATTATCAAATCTAATAACAGCACTGTCATATCTCCTGACACTACCACCAAACTCTTAGGAGTAACAACAAACCACAACCTTAACTATGATACTCACATCAATACCACTATAAAATCAGTTAACAGAAAACTAGGCTCCCTCTATAAGATTAAACCCTTCCTTACTCCCATAGCTAGAACTACTATTGCCCACATCCACCTTATCTCAACTCTCCTCTATGCCCCAGCTATTTACACTAATCTATCTAAAAGCAACCTCAACAAACTGGCAACCTCCTACAATAACATTGCTACATTTGCAACTGGCTCCCCTTTTAGAACCCACCATTGTCAAAATCTAAAACAACTAGGTTGGCTGGAGCTGCAGAATCAGATTCAATTCCACCAACTTATTACTGCCCAGAAGACTTATCATCCTAGCAATATACCAACATTCATGAGTCTAATCACTCCATATAAAAATCTTACAGACCTACGCTCGGCAAATAACTACTGGTATCCAGACAAAAACCCAACAATAAAGCAGGGGATTCCATGAACGAAATAGAAACACTGCAAATGAAAAACTGCTGAAAAGCGGACAAAACGCAATGAGAGAAGGCCGTTAAAAACACAGGTTTAATACTCCAATGAAAATTCCAAGTAAAAGTTAGCGCTTTCGGCAAGTTAATTAACCCGCCTTCTTCAGACAAAACAGCAGGATGACGTGTTAAAATACTTATATAGTGCAATCAAATTACGAAAGCCAATCATAAAAACAAGCATTCCACAATTAATAAGTCTCCATGGAAACCTTAAAGTAATGACTAGCAAGTGTATATCTTGTAAAACAAATACTGTCATGTTAAAAAGAATAAATAACATGACCAGGAATACATACACAGACTATGTCATAGAATATGCTAACTCATCCGTTAGAATATCACAGTCGAAAAAATGAAAAAATTCAATAAAATATGTTTAAAACTATTTACATATTTTTTGATGATGTTCGCACCTGAATTGACAGCACTCCTATACGTTGTACCCAATAATAAAAGGTCATATAACACACATACAATTCAGCAAGATGGTAAACAATCGTACCTCTAATCCTGTTGCTAGAAATAAAGCATGTGTGTATGTATTAGACATCAAACTGGTATGTGCAAGAGAAATTCTCCGCTCACGGCAATAAGCCTGTATTAAAAAGCCGAAAGGTGTTACGGACTAAATGTTGCGTTGTCACAGCTGGACAATGCTATAGTGACCTTAACGCAACAGGAATCTAAATTAAAAAAGGCTATAAAGAAAAACACTTTACGAAACTAAAAAGAGCTAAAATTTTCCCCAAACTAGAATAGTCATCAAAAATCCACCCACAAGTTCTTTAAAGTTTAAAATTACAGGAGTGATAACAAACTATAAATTACTTGATCTCCGCATAGTATTATTACAATATTCTACACAGGAAGAGAGGTTACATAAATAATGAATATACTTGATGACTATTTATAGCCAAACTTAGATATACAGTTATTAACTAAATTAGTTACCCCTATTATTACGATGTATCAAAAAGTATGGCCAATAGTGAAATCCTATGATAATAGCGGCTAGTTCGGGGCCATATAGAAAAATTCTAGCCAAAACCAGTGAAATTGTTAGGGAAAACTTACACGTTAGTGTATTGAGGTCCCTAAATGTAATGTTATGCCTACCTGTTATAAGATAACCATTTTAGCACACATCTGATTGAAAGTGCCTCATTGATGCCAGGAAATAGATGGGCTCTAGTTCTAATCTGCCATAATAACTTGTCCATTTCCAAGCGTATTTGCCATGGGCCACCTCTTAAATCCATTTCCCTCTGTTGTAAGACCAAATATTGAAAAAAATGCCCTCTATACTCCATGCAATGCCTAGCTAAAGCATTGGTGACATCTTCTTTTATTATAGCATATTGATGTTCATATATTCTATTTTTTAGCTTTCTCTCGGTCTTGCTGATATAGAATGCATTGCAAAGGTTACAGAGAGCTACATAAATAACAGACTTAGACTGACAATTGAAGTGGCCAGTGACTTTATATTCCCTGCCATTAATACCAAAATGATTCACGACCTTGATATATTTACATTGGGTACACGATCCGCACCTAAACATCCCATGGGGTCTATTTGCACTACGGGTTGGTCTTCCTCTTTCGAGAATTGCTTTCATGTTGTCCCCTCTTCTGTAAGTAATCCTAGGGCATTCTCCTAAGAGAATACAAAGAGCCCTGTCATACTTGATAATGTCCCAATTCTTGTTGACAATTTCCCTAATCTTATGAGAGTCTAATGAGTAAGTGTGCAAAAAGCTTGTATTGAACTTGCAACTCTCATTATTTTTGTTGTTATTAGCTATTAAAATTAGTTCAGATGGTAACTGTTCGTTACTAAGAGCTAGATTGTTATTAACATGACCCGAAAGAAGTGGAAAGAAGTGACCTTCATCGCGTTTATGCGATACCTCTGTCACTACCTTAGATATCAAAGTTAGCGGGTAGCCCCTAGATACAAACATGTTAGTAAGATTAGTACATTCCAAAGTAAAATCCTGAGGGTCTGTCACCATACGGGCAGCTCTTACAATCTGCCCTTTTATAACAGCCCTCTTTTGGTGGTAAGGATGATTACTTGAGAAATGTAACAAAGAAATGGAATAAGTCGGTTTTCTGTATATACAGCTTTTAAACCTTTTATTGATTTTGTCATTGGTAAGCATGATATCCAGATAATTGATCTGTGTATCTTCAATGCTATAAGTAAATTCCAGGAAATCAGTTGTTTTAGAAATCCTATCAATAAAAATTCCCTTTTACCGCCCCAAATGCAAAAAATGTCATCCTGGTACCGTGTGTACCAGGTGACATGTTGGAGAAATAGCTCGTCTTTAAATAGGAAAGTAGACTCCCAAAAAGCAAGAACAGCATTGGCAAATGTTCCACCACAAGGCGAGCCCATGGCTATGCCTGAGGTTTGCAAATAAAAGTTGTTTTCAAAGACAAAAAAAATTGTTAGCCAAGACAATTTCCAATAGAGTCTCTACCAAGTTGATGGTATCATGCTCTGCATTTTTAGACAGCATAAAATCCCTCACCCAGGCGAGGCCAACCTTTTGTGGTATGACAGTATATAAATCTTTGACATCAATGGTCAAGAACAACACCTCCTCACTGTAAGTGAGTTTGTTAATGTTCTCCAAAAAAGACCAAGAGTCTTTACAGATGTGCTTCTCACTGTCAATAAGAGGTTTTATAATACTGTCTACATATTTGGCACATGCCTGGGTGATGGAACCCCTCCCATCAACGATGGGTCTAAATGGAGGGGCGTTCAGCCGTTTGTGTAGCTTAGGTGTTCCAAAAAATGCAGGAATTCTTGGGGCCGGCATAGTCAGATATTTGTGAGCGTCTGTATCAATATAACCCTCAAGAAACAGGTCGTTTAAGATGTTATTAATTTTTCTATATGCCCCATTTGTCTCATTTAGAGAGGATAATTTATAAGCAGGAGTGTCGAGATGTTAAAACATGTATTCCACGTATTTGCAATGATCCATGAAGACAATTCCACCACCTTTATCGGGTTTCATGGCCCTAATGTGACAATCTCGTAACAAATGGATGAAATCCCTTTCTAAGGGAGTAATGTTAGAAAAATGTTTTTGGTTATTGTACATAACCTGGTTTTTAATAGCCCATAAATCCATCTCACACATGTTTTCAAATGTGTGTAAAGTAGGATGTAAAGGGGGATTATATGAGCTAGCTACCCTTAGTAAACTAACTGTGGATGTATCATTACCCATGAGGAAGTCCAAAGTTTACGTGTGTATACTTTTAAATCTATAATTATTTTACCGATGTCCATATGACGACCAGGGACAAAGGAAAAATCCTTCGCCAAAAAGTCAACAATGTCCTGCTGAATATTCAAAGTAGTATAATTATAGACCGTAAAGTCTCCATTGGTACTTTTATGTAGTTTTGGTTGTGTACCAAAATCTAAAAAGTCAATCATCTCCTGCGCCCCCGTCTCCTGTTCCTCGTGTTGTTCAGCGTTTGAACACGGGGGCGGTTGTTCCCCCGGGGAGTGTTCACCAATTGAAAATCCTGATTGTTAAACGAATTATGAGGTTCAGGACAGTCCATAGCCGCCATTGACGGCTCTCCGCCTTCCGTAGACGGATTTATTTGATTGCTGTTATTATTAAGCCTAGGACTCCTTCTTGGAGCAGGTCTTTGATTGTCATGATTATTGTTAATGTTTGATGAATGAGTCTGAGTAGAATGTGAATTGTTTGAATCATTGTCCAAGGTGTCAATAGAATTAATAGTTGGCCGCTGCAAAAGTCTGGGGTAAGCACATTTGTTAGCATAGTCTTTCATGTCTCTAGTTAATTTCTTTTTCTTAGTGACTACCAATTTATCCATAGTGGCGTCAATGCTAGAAAAAATTCTGCAGTATTCATATTTATATCGAGGAAACTCGACATCCAATTTAATGTCAGTTTCAAGTTTTTCCAATTCAGTTTTTAATTTAATAATATCACTGGTATAAAACACTATGAGTGCCTGCAGAAATTCAAACCCTTGCCTGTCAAATAATTCTATTAATTCTTGATAAAAAGGAGAGTCATCCGTTAATCCTGCAGGAAAACGCCATTGACATAGACCTTTAGGAATGATCTTGTTCCTAATACATTCCTGTAAATATGAGGTCTCTAGCTGTAGCTTTTTACACTTGAACAATTTCGCATCAAAAAGATCTATTTTGATGCCTAAATTCTGATTCTCCATATCTGGTGGGGCAAAACTGCCCCCTTCAGTATTGTCCCGTGTTGTGAAAAAATTGTTATTGTCCAAAAAATTATTAAATTACCGGAATCCCATCCAAGTTACGAGGGGCATTCTCGTTGCCTCGTATTTGCAATGCAGGCTGTGCTGTATCCCTCTGGGGCCAGTTTCCGATAAGTGAAGTGGGATGGTACTGTTCTGTTAGAGCCACTGGTCGGTTAACTTCAGTGGAAGAAGCTAAGTTATTGACCGTAGAGTTAGGAGAACGCTGACCATTAGGTATAAATCCTTCATTAGAATCCACTAAGGGGGTCCGTCTATTGTTAATATTAATACTAGTAGTTGGAGTCAAATTAGAGAAAGCATCCACCTTTTGAGTTAGTACGTCTACTCTTTGTAGGAGTGCCTCAACAAGCAACGCAAGGTTCCCTGGAGAAGAGTCGTTGCCACGATTGCCTTCATCCCGCTGAGTAAACAATGTAGGTGAAACAGCCTCTCCGGTATCATCCGCCATAATGACACACCACGAACGAAATAGAAACACTGCAAACGAAAAACTGTTGAAAAGCGGACAAAACGCAATGAGAGAAGGCTGTTAAAAACACAGGTTTAATACTCCAAGTGAAAATTCCAAGTAAAAGTTAGCGCTTTCGGCAAGTTAATTAACCCGCCTTCTTCAGACAAAACAGCAGGATGACGTGTTAAAATACTTATATAGTGCAATCAAATTACGAAAGCCAATCATAAAAACAAGCATTCCACAATTAATAAGTCTCCATGGAAACCTTAAAGTAATGACTAGCAAGTGTATATCTTGTAAAACCAATACTGTCACGTTAAAAATAATAAATAACATGACCAGGAATACATACACAGACTATGTCATAGAATAAGCAGGGGATTCACTTTTCTCTAACACCGTGGGAAAAACCTGGAACCTGGTGAGCTCACATCTCTTTCTTCAACTTCACTATTTAAAAAGAAACTCAAAATATACCTTACAACCCACTGGCTATGCCCATGTACTAACCCAGACTAAGAATCCCCTTCCTGTTATCATAGATTCTCGCACAAAAATACTAATTGGTTCATTGCTACATTTTAAGTCCATCTCCTTCCTACACCTCTGTTAAACTGATCAGTTAGCTAGTTTGAGACTATATAAAGTCCATCCTTCTTAGAAACTATTACAGGATATGATGATGTTACCCAGCTTGGACTTTATGAATGTGTCACTGCCTTGTAAATAATGTATCCCTGCCTTGTAAATATTTTTTTTTCTTCTGTGATGTATATCCAACTCGGACTTTAGGAATGTCTCACTCCCTTCTAAATTATTTTTCTTCTATTATTGTTTGGTCTTTAAAAAAATATATTTAGTTATCTCTCGTGATTACTATGTTGCTATGTAAACAGCTGTATTGTCTGAAAAGTATACTGTGTCTGTAGTTGCAACTATCTGTTTTGTGTGTGGAGCTTTTCTCCCTGGGCCTCTACTAAAAATGGACATATATCCAGTTAGACTAGCCCAGTCAACAAATGTAAAATAAAACATTAATACTTTGAATAACAACAATCTAGATGCAAGTACAGATAAACTAATACTGGGAGGATGATTAAGGTGACTGCTACCTACATCTGCACTTGGATCATAAGTGCTGCTTTGGACTTTGTTAAACTGTTTGCCTATCTGATACCTAATGACAGTAAAGGACAGTACAGGATCAGTAACATCCATACATGCTACACATGAAGCAGTGTTTTACTGATTATGGCAAAGTGGAATAAAACTCCGTGTATACAGACCTCAGTACTTTATTAAACGAATATTTTAAAAACACAATCACAGATCTAGCGCTTTCATCTGCCGAATGCAGACTTCTTCAGAATAATGAATGTGTGGTGCCAGTGATTTTTATACAATTTAAAACAATTAATTAATCCATTAATTACACAAATTCATTTGAAATTTAAAGCCATACCCATTATTTTCTAAAATAAATTCCATATGTGAAATGCAATTTAAACAGTCAACCACAGACTCCCTTGGGGACTTGTTCTATTAGGGACCAGTCTAATTAAAGTGCTTCAGTGCCTTTTGTAGTTTAATAAATATTTGTTTTTATACATAATTATTAAAAAATGCCTATGTTGTATAAAAAAGAAAAAAATAAAAAAAGAAAAAAATACATATATATATATATATATATATATATATATATATATATAGGAGACTAGTGCCTTATTTAAACATTCTGTTGACTGTGTAGGTTTCACTGATTTTAAGTTTGGGATTTTGGAACATGTTAAACCTGATCCAAGGGGAGGAGATGTCAAAAACCACTTGCTTCAAAAAGAAATTAGGTGGCAACTGAGGCTAAAATCAAACATGCCTCCCGGGCTTAATGAGTACACAAACATTAAGGCTATATTAGTGGAAAAAGCCTCTAGTGTATAAATAATAGTTAGTGTTTGAATACACATCATATTTATATATTTTTAAATGAAAAGCATGTTTATATGTGTCAACACAACCAACAAACACATTTTGAGATTTTTTTGAATGGTGTTAACATAATAATTGTTTAAAACATCCATGATGGTATACTTAGTTTTGTAAATATTAAATTGTCTCAAAATAGTTTTCAACAATAATATACAACAACAGTTTTTAACAATAGTTTTTAATAATGACAACATACACCTTTTTAGATACATTTTTACAAGTCACTAACATTTTACATTCACTTCACTATTTATTCATTTATTTATTTATTTATTTATTCATTTATATTATATTAATAATCAGCTAACAAGTAATAACGCAATATTACATGTAATGTAATTCAATGTATATATATATATATGTATTTTTTTCTTTTTTTCTTTTTTTCTTTTATACAACATAGGCATTTTTTAATAATTATGTATAAAAACAAATATTTATTAAACTACAAAAGGCACTGAAGCACTTTAATTAGACTGGTCCCTAATAGAACAAGTCCCCAAGGGAGTCCGTGGTTGACTGTTTAAATTGCATTTCACATATGGAATTTATTTTAGAAAATAATGGGTATGGCTTTAAATTTCAAATGAATTTGTGTAATTAATGGATTAATTAATTGTTTTAAATTGTATAAAAATCACTGGCACCACACATTCATTATTCTGAAGAAGTCTGCATTCGGCAGATGAAAGCGCTAGATCTGTGATTGTGTTTTTAAAATATTCGTTTAATAAAGTACTGAGGTCTGTATACACGGAGTTTTATTCCTGTTTGGTTTTTAGAACTTTTATTTTTGATTATGGCAAAGTGTTAAGGTAATGTACAGTAGACTAGGCACTAAAGTTTGTAAATTATACAAAAGCAGACACAGAGTTTTTCATCTAAAAAGCTTATCCCAAGGGAAACACTGATGCTGACTTCCTGGAGAAAGTGTCATAAAACTACAAACTTTACTGTAGGGGGTTGCAAGGCTGTCAGATTAGCTTTGAAGGAGACTGTAAAGAAATAAAAACTAAACAGGCATGCCACCATTTTTTGCACATTCCTAAATATAATTATTACAGGCTATGTATTACTTCTTGATTTAGTCACAGTTAGTGTTTCAAATTGAAAAAACTATGTTGCCAGAATACTCTGCCAAAAGTGAAAAAATACTGATAATTAACCACAAATTTATTTACAGAATTATAGAAAACAGGACTAAAAATAAACTCATAATCAAGTGCCAGCCAGCCAACCATCTTTATTCTCCAAACATCAAAAGTAGTAAGGGAACTAGATTACATATTAAATAAAATATGACTACTACAAATGTAACATTGGGCATACACACATCCCACATATGTAACACTCAATATAGTCATCAATTAACTGTGCTCCTAGTCCCCTAACCTGCAGCAGTCAGTCCCACTAAGAAACATGACCATGATGTAGCTATACAACTCCCAAGGATAGTAACACATACAGCAAACTCCAAATGAAATATCAGAAAGCTAGTAGTGTTGCATATTTAACTCACTCTTCCCAAGGTAAACAAACATTGTACAGAAGACAGTATCCTCCCCATTCTTCTCAAGAGTCCCTAATTTTGCTTTATATTCTGCTCTATCCCTCATACAACTTTTAATGTTTTGATGTCCTGATAAATTTTACAACTGTGGATTATAGACACAGAGTTTTGTGCTAGAAAAAATGCATACTGATACAAAGTATACCGTTTTATTCTTAAATTAATTAACCTGTTTCTGATATGAGCCAGTAGTTCCCACGTTATTTTTGGATTTGTCCCCTTATTCTTAAGCAAAGAAGTTAAGAACTATGACCCCCCCCCCCCCAAAAAAAAGCCTTAATCCAAAAGAACTACAGGATCTACAAAACAAATATTGATCGCATGTACTTTAATGATATACACCAATAATGGAGGAAAGCGAAACAAGTGTTTGTTGAATACTGACAGATAATTGGAAAGCTTATGACAGAACTACCCCACTACAATCATGAATTCTACTAGTAGTATTTATGAGATCTAAACTGAAGAAACATTCCCCGTTTGAGTACTGCAGCAAGGCCCACATAACGTCATTTCACTTAAAAACAAACACAGAGTAATAAGGCAAGTATTACTACTATTTTACCTTGTAAACTGCCACACAAGCACATGTATATCCTAAATGGACACCAATAGCCGCCATAGTTAGAAGAAACGCCGCTTTACCTTATGGGAACCGGCATACAAAGCAATGGAATAGTTGAAAGCTGGATTGCGTCATCACACTAGTTAGCCAATAGAAGTATAGTTACCCAGTGTTTTCGGCTGGGGGAGGGGTACTTCAGTAGTACGTGTTTTCACGTGTAGTGAAGGCAGTGATTTTAATCAGTGACAGATTGCGTTTTTTTTTAGTTGAAGTAGTTGTTTCAAGCTCGTAGGATTTATATGACTTGTAGAAAGATTGAAGTCATGCGGTTGAAGTGTGCTGTAGCAGCGGCGCTTATATTATTAAGCGTAGGTCCCCTGGAATCCGTTTTACCGAATGGAGAATGTGAAGGTGAGAGGATTAATCCTGCTCACAATCACGTTGTGATGTGACGTTGGTTATTTAGTCTGGCGACTGCCTTAACAGCTCTGCTTGCTGTGTTGTGCCTGGATTTTTTATTGCCTGTACATGTTCCTGTATTGTAAATAAACAACGATGTAAACCCTCTATTTGTTTAATTTTGCCTTAACAATATTACAACTTCGGATGTGCTGTATTTAACGTACCTTACATGCGAACGGCTAGTGGCTTTCCACTGAAGTGGGTGCTTACGAGTGACGTACTTAACCAACTTAATGTAACAGAATAATTAAAAAAAAATGTGTTACTAATTGCATTATTGTATTGTAGCACCATACGTTGCTGTCAACTTAGTCATTTGATTTGAATATATTTGTGTATAACTTCTAACGTGTGATGAGCTTCCCTTTTGCAGCATTGTTCGCCGGCCTGTCTTGCCCTGGAGTCAGATCCTTGAAGAGAAAATGGAAAAAAGTGGCTTGTTGGAGTCTAAATAGCTTACCCCCCCCACACACACACACACACACAAAAACACGTTCATTATATATTTTTTTTAATTTGTATTCTCTTTGGTTCCACACCTTTCATCCTTTGTGGTACGTACTGTAGGTCATAATTTAGCTCTAAGAATCGTGGTGTAATATAGGGAGAAGACTGCCCGTAGACTATTATTTCAGTTAGTGAAGGTGTGTTGCAAACAATTGCACGTGGTTCTGCTTGTTTCGAGTTTGACCAGTGCAAGACTAACTGCCATTGTGGATCATTTTAAGCCTAGCCAATTTCCCTTTTTGTGCTCTGAATAACCAAGGGCTGTATTACCCCCATGAGAATAACTGAGATCAGACCGTTGATAATTTAAGGGAACCCATGCATGGAATAAAGCATTTAAGAGCTGCCACTGTTCATTAGTAGTACATGAACTTTGTTTTACGTGGATGGGGAAGTCTGTTCCACAGCAGTGGTATCTGAAATGTATCTATCCATTCAAACCGTTCTGTTGATTTTGCACAAGCGGTTTGGATCCCTAGACAGACTATTTTTTATACTATTTGGCTTGTTGATATACAGTGAATTCATCAGTAATGGCCCCGAAGATGTCTTGCGTGCTACACATAGGTCACCTCTTAACACTATTTAGGATGCTCAGTATAGTGACAGGGCTTTGAGTCATTTCGCTGTAGGACACGTTTAGGCTATGTGTACTTTTAGTTGGGTATCTCTGGGTGTTCCAGTTGTTGCGCGTGTCTGGACAGATATGTGCCAAAGTGAGCATTATATTCAATGATAGGTCTAATGGGTTAAAAGATGACAGTAACATCCCTAGATGTAATCCCTTTGTTTATAAGCTGTGCATTGTAGAAGGACCTTCTTATAACAGCAGATTCACGTTAGTCAAAAGTTTTGTTACACAAGTTCCCATATCTCAAAGAACTGAATCAACTCTTAAAGGCATATTGTCAGTGTGGTAGCTCCCTGGGGTAGATGACTTCTCAAAGGATATAAAAATGCCTTTTTTTTTTTTTTTGGCACATAATTTCAGTCCACAATTCTGGTGGCAGTTATTTGAAAGAAAACTTTCCTGCAGGATTGCTAAGACATTTCTGGATTGCAGTCATCTGCAAACTTTGCCAGTCGGAGCCCTTTGGTATTAGCTTTTACTTCAGAAAAGTATATGCCACACAGGAGAGGTCCCAACACAGATCCCTGGGGGCCTCCACTGGTAACTGGTCCCTTTTTGGAGGTAACTTCCCTTAAATCTGCTTCATGTTGTTGACGCACATAATAGTCACATAATTTTGATGTTGATTAACACAGTTTGCTAAAGAAATATTACTCTTTGATTGGCCGAGTGTGAGATAGTGTTAGACTGTCTTCTGTATGTGCTGGGGGATGGCGGCATTTGCTTTTTACCTGGAGTTTTTCTACCACCATTGCTCCCCTAACCAGGAATGGCCTCAAGTCAGCTGGTGCCCTAGGCAAAAGCCTCCATGCCCCCACCACAGCACCTGGTGCCCCCATCCTGGTTTACCTACACCATACCCCAAATAAATACTGGAAAAGTGCCCCAGGCTGCCTAGTTGGCCTGTGCCTAAGGCCGGCTATGCCCCCAAACATTTACAAAGATCTGCTTTGTTGGCCTTTTGTAGGGGTATGTAATAGCCAGCTGGCTATGACTTGCTCTTCACTTTGCTGGCATGACATGTAATATACTTTTTTTTTTTTTTTTTTTTTTTTTTTTTTTTTTTTAGTAAGCTGTATTGGTGAGAACATAAACATGAACTCCTTATCTGTACATTGAATAAATAAAATGCTTGTTGCATTCATGCCACCATGCAGAAAATTTTAATAACTGACAATTTTTATTAAATGATCAAATGTGTGGATTGCTGAATGTAAATGTTATACACTCCATTTAGACAAGTTACATTAACACTTGGGTAGTTTATTTTAATTTATTATTATCAAAGATTATTCTACCATTCCACAAACTTCCTATTTTAATGTGTAAAGTCATTAGGAGCAGTACATTATAGTGGGACTTTTTCATTATTTTAGCATATTTGTGTTATGGTACTTGTAGAAAAAGATTTCTTAATGTGTGGTACTGTGTACAGAGTTATTGGATCACCACAGTACCAAAAATAATGCAAGTACTGGTTTGCTGTTCAGCAACTCAGTCTACTTGGCCCCCTTTACTTTTTGGGCAATGTGTTGTCTCACCACCAAGTTACAGTGCTGGAATATTTGCAGAGATGACTTTTGCTTTTCCTACAAATTTTTCAGTTTTTAAAATCATAAAAACCTTGATTTTAAATGTAATAAAAACAAAACACTTTCTAGTCCTTTAGTGCATAGTTAACTATTACATTGGCACAATAAATGCATTAGTGACAATTAACCTAAACTAAAGTAACCCAAAACAAAATTGAAGTGTGATAGCATGCACTGCACATTGTCCATACCACATAGTAGTAGGTAATGGCTACCTGGTTCTTGGTGGTGGGGGGTCTTGTAAACAAATCACATTTTTTTTCAAACTAAGCAAGCTCCCTGTCGAAACCGTTGCTCTTAAGGTAAAGTCTAGGATTATTATCGGGCTAAGTTATTTGCTCAGACCCATGCAGTAGGGAGTTGACTGGAATTCAAAATAAGGGCTGCTACAGGTCTTAAGCACATTTCATTCTGTAAAACTTTTTAAAACTGGAAACTACTAAACTCACACAACGCTCCACCTCTCTCGGGCAGCAAAGCCAGACGCAAACAGTAATAGCACTATTCCAATCCAAAACTACTCAGTTCGATGCTGGAAAATTTTTACAAACGCGCTTTATTTCACTTTACGCATTAAGTGTGCAAGTAATCATACACTTTTCGTCAGAGAGGCTGTCTGTGATTATAGATCTGGCTTGATTGTGCATGCATAATAAAATGTTACAATGATTTTTGGTTGATCTCCATTAAAATCAGAGGTATACCCAGTCAAAAAGTGATTATTTGGACAAAGAGAGGCAGTGTGTGTATGTGCATCTATAGGACAACTTGAAAGACATTTCTGTGAGCAACATTGTTTTTACTGGATTACAGTTAAACAGCAGAGGTTGTTTTACTTAGAAAATTTGTATTGGGGAGGGTGTGTGTGTGTGTGTGTGTGTGTGTGTGTGTGTGTGTATAAAAGCAACTGATCCCTGCTAAATGGTCTTCAGTCTGTTTTGTCAGGCATGATATGTGTTGGGGAGGGAGAAAATGTGCAAGGAAATAAGCATTGCAGCTTTTATATGTATTTGCTGACTTCACAGTCATGAGTCAAAGGAGGGGTGTACCTTGTCAGAAGACCCATATTTTACCAGAACAGTCTGCACACAAAAGGAGCTAAGTATTATTTTTTGAACAAAAGAAAGATGCAATCCATGATTGGGTTTTTAAGAATTGTTACCTTGTTTGTTATAGTTTTGCACTGTATTTTTGTAAGTCTTATTAAATTCAAGTTCACAACAATTTTCACATTTTCATTTTTCAAACTGCTATAAAATGTGATTGCATTTACTCTGCAGGAAACCTACATTTCGTCTTCTTTCATGGAAGAAATATGTAGTAAAGTCATAAATATATTTTTCTAGTAAGTTATCAGAACCAATTTGAAAGTCATGTTTTCATGTATTTAAAATGTTTAAAAATATTAGTATTAATTATATATTAGCATTTAGGAATTCAGCTCCAGATTGTAGCATTGCCTCACTGGACTCCTATGAAAATAGCCAGCCAGTTTAAGCCTAGCCTTAAGCAGCATTCTACCTTCTCCAAGAATTGATGTCTCAGTACAAATACAAAATTATTGACTTTAACAATTGGCTTAGTTTTTGGTGTCATTGCAAGGGGTAGCAATATCTGTCAGCCTGGGAAGACATGGTTGGCAGGCCACACTGCTTGCTTGAGATGGTTTGCACCTGACTCCTCTATGCTTTGCCATTTTTAGGCAATGTCAAAATAACCAACCTCCCTCCATAACCAGATTCTCTCTAGATAAATTCTGAAGTACTGCTGCTGCTGAAAGCTAGGAGTCTAAACAAGAAACTGCACTCCTCACTTTGGAAGATGCTGACAACTGTGCAGTCACTTGAGACATGGTTCAAAGGCACAGAAAGCACCCAGGCCATGCAGGGCTACAGTGGCTTCCATAGTTTCAGACCATAAACTGAGAGTGAAAGAACCAAAGGAGGAGGAGTATCCATCTTCATTAAAGATAAGTTCACCTCAAGACTTGTTAAACAGTATGACTAACGAGCTGATCCATGTACAATTAACTATAGGCAAAGACCCCTACCACATCATGGCTAGCTGGAAGTTCCCCACCATGAAACAGGAAAAGTAAACTGCATACTTGGACTTACTGGAGTCACTTGCCATACAGCCGAACACCTTATTCATGGGTAAGTTTAATTGTCCTGCCATCAACTGGGGGAAACACACAAACACCAATATTCTGGCTCAGAGGTTCTTGATTTTTGTCAGTGGAAAAGTAAATTGCATACTTGGACTTACTGGAGTCACTTGCCATACAGCCGAACACCTTATTCATGGGTAAGTTTAATTATCCTGCCATCGACTGGGGGGAAACACACAACCACAAATATTCTGGCTCAGAGGTTCTTGATTTTTGTCAGTGGAAAAGCTAGTTGGCACACCCACAGTATGTTCAAATGTCCTAGACATAGTACTAACATGGGAGAACATTACCCCCCCCCATTTGATTTCCTCCCTGATAACATTGCACCATAAATCAGTCTTGTTTGATGTAACTATAAGAGCCAGATACTCTGTCAAATGCAAAAATGGAATTTTTCTAGGACAAATTACTGCCTACTAAGTGATGGTATAAGAAGTTTCAAAGCCCCCTCAAACACAGATAACAAGGACTCCTATGCAGAGGAGTACACCAATGCCCTGTGTAACTTTTTAGTCAGTTCTATATAATTAGCTATACCTGACCTGGTTAAAACCAGGTCTTGCTGAAAAAATAAGCCACCTTGGTGGACCTCTAGTGTAAACAGGTTATAAAACAAAAGAAAGAAACTAATGCCCAAGAGCAAGAGGGAACTGGCTCAGCAGGGGAAGAAATCCCACTCTAGCTTAAACAAATTTGTCAAGTCCACCAAAGCTAATTACAAAGCAAAAATAGCCTCTCTAGTTAAGGTTAATCACAAGGCATTTTTTAATTGCATCTGAAATCTAAAAGGGAAAACCTAGCTATGCACTGAACTGGTTGCAGATGTCACCTATACTCAACCAGAGGTAATGGCGAACTTGCTAGTTGACAGATTTGGAGAAAACTTCATCTCCTGGTTCCCTCCATTCATCTTCCAAAGTATGCCTGCCATCATTCCTCAGTCTATTATCCCAAGAGAGCAGGTTATCTCAATGCTCTCCAAGGCCAAACACATGGCAAGAATGGGACCAGACAATGTCCCAAGTTGCCTTTTACACAACTTAAAATATGACCTAGCAGACCCACTTGGATTCCTGTTTAATCACAGTCTGAGAACTGGCAATGTTCCTGCAGAATGGAAGACAGCAACAGTAATCCCGCTGCACAAAGGGGGACTGTCAACCAACCCTGGGAATTATAGGCCCATAAGCCTGACTAGCCTCATTTGAAGGCCATGGAAAGAATCATTATGGTCCTTATTAACAAGGACACAGGTAATCAACAAACTCTGGACCCAACCCAGTTCGGATTCATTAAAGGTAGATCATGTCTGTTGAGCATTGTTGACTTATTCAAGAAAGTCACCAAGGCCCTGGACAAGACGAAGAGTGCATTCTGCCTGTCTTGACCTAGCCAAAGCATTTGATACAATCCCCCATTCAGGTATTCTAGAGCAACTCTCCCATTTGGGAATGAACTCTTACATTACATGATGGGTAGCCATCTGGCTCACTGACAGGACACACACTGTCAAAGTGGGTGGCTTCACATCTAGCAAAAGACCAGTCACTAGTGACATACCACAAAGTTCTGGGCCGGGCCCCTATTTATTTCTCAGAACTACATGTGAACTTGAAAGGCCTGTGGCTGACCAAGTTCACTAACGGTTGCAAATTGGGTGCAATCAGGGAGTCCCCCAAATGATGTTATACTGCAGACAGGGTTAACACAGAAAATGACTGGTGCCAAAGCCACGGATTAAAGTTAAATATAAAACAATGCATTATTCTTTCCTAAATACATTATAGACAGCACCAGCCCCCCCCCCCCCGCCCGTGTAGACCCAGTGGTATGTGATATGGGTACTCAGGTTGATACAATCTGAACTTTGACCACTATGTATCTACAGTAGTAAGGAAAACCTTCTATGTGGCGCATCTTATAAGCAAAGATATCGCATCTAGATTGAATTCCATTATATTCAGCCCTCTTCAGAGCAGTAATTGAGTACACCGCTCCCTTTTCCATGTACCTCACCAGACAGCTGCAACAATTGGAGAGACCACCAGTGGTTTCTTACTAAGAAATTACAGGATGCACAAAACAAGTCTTGTGTGGAAATACTGAAAGTCCTGTCACTGTATTCTGTGTAATACAGGTTGCTTAGGGGTGACCTGTGCCTGGCTTACAGGGCAGTTTCTGACCTGGCCCTGATAGAAATTTTACACGTTTATAAATCAAACTGCAGGAGGGTCACTTGCTCCAGGGATCTTAACCTAACCTCTGACATGAACATGTTATGCTGGAGAGATAGATACATCTCTCAGAGACTGCCACTTCTATGGAACAAGCTTCCAGTTCACGTGAAACCTAGCCCATCCCTGACCCTCTTCAAACACAACCTAGACCATTGGGCTGCAGATTCACTCCTAGGGTGGTGCCCATGTCTGTCCTAGACAGAGGAAGTCGGTATTAACTACCACAGAACCTTATCTCTGTGAACTTCACTCACCTAACCATCTACAACTGGGCAACTCGGAGTAAATATGAGTAGGCTTGTAAGGGCTCTAAGACTGTTAGCCTAGATACCTCCTATGAACCTAAATATACATAAATCAGTTTATAACTAAATATCCATATGTGTTGCCCAAACATTTTTTCAATTAATATCAAATTGCTTGTGATGCAACTCCATATTGATAGATGTACCAGTTGGCCTATTTAGCAATTATAATGTGAAAGGTTAAGTCCAATTGTACATGGTTTCTCTGAGATGTGGATATATCACTATTATTTAAGGTGGATGTTGCAATGCAGGTCAAGAATATAATTGTACTTTTATGTATTTTTCCCAAAAGGTAGCATTTACTTTCACCAGAAATATACCACCACCAAATATTTGTGTACAGGTCAGGGTAAATTAACCCTGTTGATTTTGGTGCTAGTCTGCATGCAAGTCCACAGCAAAAATGCCAATGTTTGATGCATTCTTTGCCTGATTTTCATTATATAATTATTTGAAATATGTGCTAAGAAATATCAAATGATTGAGATATTGCCTCATTTAAAGACAAGCAGAGTCATTTACTGGTATGTTGCAGTTTATTTAGTTTACATTATAGATGGATATATGATTTTTATAGGATGGGAAATTCTATAGCACTTATTCAAATATATCTATATAGATTTAGCATTATATCGGGTACAAATTCATATATGTTCCCACTGGATAATTACTTTTTCTTTCATTGCATTTATATTGCCCCGTTTTATTCTGATATGCATTGCATGAAGATAGAGTTGATGAATATATGCTGTAACCTAGGGCCAGATTCAGAAAGGTTACTATGAGGACACTTCATGGTATTATATTCTGATTCAGAGTCATGCCTTCCATGATGATGTAATGCAGTGACGTGCAGCACTGTGATGGGCTGTCCCTACAGCCATTCTACAAACTAATGAAACAGCCCAGAAGAGAGCCGTATGCTCATTGCCATGTGTTGTTCCCCCTGAATTGCTTGTGATAAGACATTTGTGCAGCCAAGCAATTCAGAGAATTGTTTGGCTATGTAAATTAGCACAGCTGCTCCTAGCCACTCTAGTAGTGAATAGGGCCAAAACACCATTTTCATTCATCTTGTTAGGGTCAAGTGTTGGGGAGCTTATTGGTCGAGTAGTGTCAGGATGTCTGCAACTGTGTACATGTGTGTATCTACCTTGGGTATCAGTAATGAGGTTAGGCAGGATGTAGGTGAAGCATGTATGTGTGGTGGAGTTGTGGTGGCAGTTCTTTCAAACACTGTTAGAGTAATGCACAAAGTCTGCAACATTGGGGTGGAACCACTAACTACAGTGGATAACTTTGTAGATGTGTCAGAAGTGAGTGCATGTGTGTGTGAGAATTGGGATGGCATTCTTGCTTTCACACATCTCTATAGCATTATGAGCAAAGCATGCAACATTGATTTGAGGAGGACCACCAGCCACCAGGGATAATTTTGCAGACATGGGTTGAAGGCAACACTAGCCACCAGGGTAAATAGTATCTCCTGCCTTAACAGCACTTACAACAGAGATCAGGGGAAACACTAGACACCTAGGGTACAATTAAGAAATATATAAATTATATCAACAATATTCTTTGAAATATATACTGAGGATCTTGAACATTATTGCACTCCTGAAACAATTTGTGACATACAAGGGAGAGGGACCGTGAATGTAGGTATACTACTCAACCTCATAGCACAGCACAAGACAGGAGAAGATTGGGGCAGATGTTTAATTTGTCTACTACAGACTTAGAAAGCTATTATACCAGCTTTTACACTACCATGGATTAACTGAAATATACAGTGGATATAAAAAGTTTACACACCCCTGTTAAAATGCCAGGTTTTTGTAATATAAAAAAAAAGACCACAATAAATCATTTCAAAACTTTCCCCACCTTTAATGTGACCTATAACCTGTACAATTCAATTGAACAAACAAATCTGTTACAGGAAAAATATATATAAAAATGTACAATAAGCTGGTTGTATAAGTGTGCACAGTCTTAGATTAAAACATTATTGAAGCACCTTTTGATTTAATTACAGCATTCAGTCTTTGGTAGAAGTCTATCAGCATAGCACATCTTGACAATATTTGCCCACTCTTCCTTGCAAAAGCACTCCAAATTTGTCAGATTGTGAGGTCATCTCTTGTGCACAGCCCTCTTCAGGTCACTCCACAGATTTTCTATTGGATAAAGGTCTGGGCCATTCCAAAACTTTAATTTTCTTCTGTTGAAGCCATTTTTTTGTGATTTGGATGCAGGCTTGGAGTCATTGTCATGTTGAAAGGTGAAATTCCTCTTCATCCAGCTTTCTAGCAGACGCTTGAAGGTTTGGGGCCAAAAGTGACTGGTATTTGGAACTGTTCATAACTTCCTCTGCCTTGACTAAAGCCCCAGTTCCAGCTGAAGAAAAGCAACCACAAAACATGATACTGCAACTACCATGCTTCACAGTGGGGATGGTGTTCTTTTGGTGATGCAAAGTGTTTTTGTGCCAAATGTACCTTTTGAAATTGTAGCCAAAAATTCAACCTTGCTCTCATCAGACCATAATACATTTTCCCACATGCTTTTGGGAGACAATGTATTGTTTTGCAAATTTTAGCTGGGCCTCGATGTTTTTCTGTGAAAGAAAAGGCTTCTGTCTTGCAACCCTACCCCATAGCCTAGACATATGCGGAATACGGGAGAATATCACATGTAGTACACAACCAGTACTTGCCAGAAATTCCTGCAGCTCCTTCATTGCTGTAGGTCTCTTGGCAGCCTCCCTGACCAGTTTTCGTCTTGTCTGTTGTCTTTTCATCAATTTTGGAGGGATGTCCAGTTCTTTGCAATGTCACTGTTGTCCCATATTTTCTCCATATTTTGATGACTGCGCACTGTGTTCCATGGTATGTCCAATGATGTGGACATTGTTTTCTACCCTTCTCCTGACTGATACCTTTCAAGAATGAAATCCCTTTGATGCTGTGTGAGCTGTCTGTGATCCATGGCTTTTGCTGCAGCAGGCAACTGAGTACATCAGGAAAATCCTACTAGAACAGCTGAACTTTATTTGGAGTTAATCAGAGTCTCTTTAATTGATGGTAGGTGTGTACCCAAGAAGACCGAATGCTGTAATTAAATCAAAAGGTGCTTCAATAAAGTATTAGATGTTCTTCGTGTTTCACTGTTGCAGTCATTACAATTGGGTTATCCTGCTGGCAGGCTACCCTCAGTCAGCCTGAATTCTAAAGTCTAGGTCCGGCGTCGGTTGCTGTCGCCTCATCCCTGACGTCAGTGCCCCAGGGGTATAAAAGATGCAGCCGATGCCATTTTCTTCCATCTTTCTTGACTCACGGTGCCCGAAGCAAAAGCAGTTCACAAGTACTGGTCGGCTGACTCCTGAATTTTTTAATTTTTAATTCGGATCCGAAATCTTCATTAAAGCTAAGTACCCCATTGGGGAAACTTTTTTCTTGCTCCAGATCGATGTCAGAAAAAGTTAATAATTGTATTTCTTGTGGAAAGCAAATACCTCATAAGGATTTTCATTCTTACTGTATTCCTTGCCTAGGCCCAGACCATAAGGTTGCTAGTTGTCGGTTTTGTGCTAGACTTAACCAACGCACTATTAAGCGTCGGTACGATTTTGCATTCCATTACTTTGGCAGAAGATTTAATTATATAATGCCGTTGGAACAGCCGACTACCGGAGTTTATAAAAAGCGCAAAGACAAAGAAGAGGACAGACATCCGAGATCCAAAACCAACGAGGTTTCTGCTAGATCCGTCGCCGGTTCTCAGTGAGGCACTTTCACAGCCCCTGACACCCGCTACCTCAGAGCCACAGGCCGCTTCCGACTCCCACGTGGAGCCGACTAGGCCGCTGGAAACTCAAGGTATTGGACACTCAGAAACTATTCCCTCAGATGGGTCCGGAGCCACTGAGTAGGCATCGACTTCTGAGGGTGTTTTCAGGCCTACACAGTTATATGTGAAACCTACTTTTGCTTCAAAGGCAAAGACTAAAGCAGCTCTAAAGACAAAGAAACAGGTACAGCATTCTCCTGGACAGGCCTCCATGCCTAAAAAATAGATGCTTAAAATGGCTGAAGACCTAATTACTTTGATCAGGGGTTCCCATCCCCCTCCTGATAAGAGGCCTAGGCAAGAGTTAGAATACGAATCTTCAGACCAGGTTTCCATTTTTTCTAATTCCTCCTCTGAACAGGAATATTCTCTTCCTCCCTATGAGGATTTTGATGCTGAAGAATCTATCCCTTCAGCCTCTCCTCCTGAGGATTATTCTTTTGGGGAGACACTGCATACTGTGAGGGAGCATTTCCACTGGGAGAGCCAAGATTACTCAGAATCCAAGAAAAGGCTCGGAGACTTCCTTTTATTGCCTCAGCACAGGCCCCTTGCTATCCCACCTGTTTTAGACATTGTAGATGATGTATTTTCGGAGTCCAGTCTATCTCCAGACTCTTTACCACCAGCTTCTGTTAAGCCAAACAGATACTATAGGGTTCCTGATTCACATAAATTTCTTTATAAAAACCCTGGTGCTGACCCAGAAACCATCTCTCAGGGTCCCAAAGGGGTCAAGGCTTCTACTGCAAAAAACCCTATCCCGTCTAATAGAGATTCTAGGGCCCTAGACAGATGGGGTAAAAAGATTTATACTTCTGCTAACTTGGCAGTAAGAGCCTTAAATTGCCAATTCCATATGCTTAAATATCAGCAATATCTTATGTCATTGCTTAAACAGAAAATGTCAACAAATTCAGAATGTGCAGACAACAAAGAAATGCAGGATTTATTGCATGCAGCTGAACAAGTTGGAAAGCATACTTTGCAATGTGGTTTTGATTCTCTAGAGGCCTCCTGCAGGGCCGCTGTTATAGGTTCTGTCATTAGGAGGCATGCTTGGTTAAAAGAACAGAATCTGCCTGATCATGTTAAAGCAAAACTGTTAGATGCTCCATTACAGCATGATACTTTGTTTGGTGTTAAAGCAGAAGAGGTGTTGATGACATTGGAGGATAAAGCTAAATCTATGCAAACAGTCAAGGATTTCCTGCAGGTACAGCCTCCCAGATTTAGCAGGAACTGGCCTACAAAGAATTGGTCCTTTCCAGTGTCAGGCCACAAAGAGGCAGATACAGATGCCCCAGAGGCAGATCACAGCCCCAAGGCTCATACAGGCCTAAACAATGGGGTGCTTCTACCTCCAAGAGTGGAGAGGAAAAATCACAGCCATACAGGAAACAGTCTCAATGACTTCCTCCTTCCAGCACCAAGCACTTATCTTTTGTCAGCCCCTTTGGGAGGAAAACTAGCACTTTTTTCACAAAACTGGCACATGATCACCCAGGACAAATGGGTTTTAAATATAGTATCACAAGGCTACAGGTTCCATTTTCACACCCTGCCAAGGCCAAACTGTATGCCAGATCTGCCACGCAATCAATGGGCAGAGGCACAAAAACAAGTTTCATCCCTCATGGACATGAGGGCCATTCAACAAGTACCAGAGCAAGAGCAGGGACAAGGATTCTATTCAAGACTGTTCTTGGTACCCAGAAAGGACAAAGCCTGGAGACCAATACTGGACCTATCTATTCTAAACACATATCTGGATATTCCAAAATTCAAAATGTTGACTCTACAGCAGCTTCTGCCCATGTTGGGCAAGAAGGCTTGGCTTGTGACTTTAGATCTAAAAGAGGCATACCTGCATGTCCCAATTAGACAAACCTGCAGAAGATACCTCTAATTCAAAGCTGGCTCAATGAACTACCAATTCTCTGCACTGCCCTTTGGCTTATCTACTGCTCCCGGGGTCTTCACAAAGTGCCTGGCACCAGTAATTGCATGCTGCAGACAAAGAGGAATGCAAATATATCCTTACTTGGACGACTGCCTCCTCCAAGCAGAGAACAAGGACATTCTACTACAGCATCTGGCGGTTGTAAAGAGATTACTACCATGCCTAGGGTACACAGTCAACGAACAAAAATCAAAACTAGTACCCTCTCAAGAGATAATATTCCTGGGTGCAAGCTTAAATACAACTGCCCAGATGGCTTATCTCATGCCAGACAAGCGACTACCTATTTTAAACTGTTGGCAACAAAGACCTAGTTATCTGCAAGAAAAATTCTGCAGGCTTTGGGCTTCATGGCATCCTGCATTCTACTAATTCCATATGCAAGACTGCATATGAGGAAATTTCAATGGTACCTAAAAAATGTTTGGACTCAACATTGCCACAGCCTGGAAACAATAGTTACTCTCATTCCTGCCTGCAACAGGAGTTTCGATGGTGGGCGAAGGCCTGTCACCAGAACAGACAGGGGACAGCCATTCACTCTACCCCCAGCCACACAGACATTAACAACGGATGCATCAGATTATGCCTGGGGAGCCCACATGGCAGGAAGATGTATTCAAGGCACATGGTCCACAAACCAAATGCATCTACATATCAATCAAAAAGAGATGCTAGCTGTTAAAAATACCCTGACAATCTTCAAAGACCTACTTCATCTAGGACAACTACTGATAAAGACAGACAATACCACGGTCATGTGGTACGTAAACAAGCAGGGAGGCACTCATTTCTACCCCCTTTGCAGACTAGCCATGACTTTGTGTGACACAGCATTGGCTTTTACATCTGCAGGCACAGTTCCTGCCAGGAAAGATAAATACCCTGGCAGATGAACTAAGCAGAAACCTCATGGATCCCTACGAGTGGAAATTGGATCCACAAGTCTTCAGCATGGTAACAAGGAAATGGGGATGCCCGGACATAGATCTATTTGCCTCACTTCACAACTGCCAACTAAAGAGATTCTGCACAAGGATTTATCACAGACAAGCATGGAAAGTGGATGCCCTGTCTTTCAGCATGGTAACAAGGAAATGAGGATGCCTGGACATATATCTATTTGCCTCACTTCACAACTGCCAACTAAAGAGATTCTGCACAAGGATTTATCACAGACAAGCATGGAAAGTGGATGCCCTGTCTTTCAGCTGGAAAAACTTAACAGTATATGCCTTTCCTCCCCAAGGTATTCCTAAAGGTCAGACAGGAGAAGCCAAAAATGATACTGATTGCCTCAGACTGGCCACGCCAGTACTGGTATCCAATCCTAAGGAACTTGTCTCAATGCCCAGCCTGGACCTTACCTCAAGTGCCTCATCTGCTGTCCCAGCAGAACAATCAGATCCTACACAGCCAACTCAAGACCTTAAATCTGGCAGCATGGCGGATAATGTAGTCATACAAAACACAACTCTCACTAAAGCGGTGATGGATGTAATTTTGGAGGCCAGGAGGCCTAGTACTAGAAAATCCTATGCTGGAAAATGGAAGAGATTCTGTGCTTGGAACCAGGCACAAGGAATTGACACAGCTGTACCAAACATTCCTCAGATTTTGCAATACTTGACTGAGATGCTGGACAAAGGCCTGTCTTTTTCATCTATAAAAATTCGTGCCTCTGCAATTTCGGCTCATTACAATACAGAGCCACCAATCTTTTCTCATCCTTTATTAAGGCAGTACCTCAGAGGGGCCAACATTTTAAGGCCTCCAAGGAGATCACCAATACCTGCATGGGACCTCAATTATGTCTTGGAGAAACTCACCCTGCCTCCTTTCGAGCCAGCTGCTGCAGCTGATATAAAGTTTTTATCTTGGAAAACAGCTCTGCTCCTAGCAATAACTTCTGCAAGACGAGTCTCAGAGCTACAGGCACTCATGGCTGTGGAACCTTTTATCATTTTTTATCCAGACAGGGTTTCTCTGGGGACAAACCTGACATTTATGCTTAAGGTGGTGTCCAGTGTGGCCCTTAACCAAACTATTCATCTGCCTACCTTTTATCCAAACCCACAGAATAAGGGGGAGGGAATTCTGCATTATTTGGACATACACATACAGCTATGCTTTTATTTGAACAGAACCAAAGCTTACAGAAAGACAGAACAATTACTAGTGGCATATGCTGCAGGATCACAAGGAAAGGCTATCTCAAAACAGACTATTTCAAAATGGATAGGCCACTGCATTCATTTCTGCTAGTCACAACATGGCAAGCCAGTTCCTAAGGGCATTAGGCCACATTCAACAAGAGCAGCAGCCACTTCAGCAGCCTTCCTCGGGATAGTACCAACCAAAGACATTTTAGAGGCTGCTACTTGGAGTTCAGTGCACAACTTCACAAAGCACTATCACTTGCCACTCTACTCTAAATCTAGGGCAGGCTTTGCCACTGCAGTTCTGCAGAGCCTAATAGCCGCCCCTAATGCTATTTAGCTCCAGCCTCCCAACCTTAGCTTTGGGATTCAACCTAATTGTAATGACTGCAACAGTGAAACACGAAGAACATAGTACAGTTGTATACACTTACCATAAATGTAGATGTTCAAGTGTATTCACTGTTACAGTCCAGGTTACCTACCCGCCATCCCCCATTTCTTTGCAGAACTTATCTGTACTTCTCTATTCTATACAACATATATGGTGTATTTGCTTGTAGATGAAGGCAAAATATATACTTTGGTGCATGCATGTTTTATTGACATATTTTTAGCCTACCCTTTTGGGGGCACCTGACATCTGGGGCAAGAAAAACTGAAGAAAATGGCGTCGGCTGCATCTTTTATACCCCTGGCGCACTGACATCAGGGATGAGGCGACAGGAACCAATGCCGGACCTAGACTTTGGAATTCAGGCCGACTGAGGGTAACCTGCCAGCAGGGACTGAGGGTAGCCTGCCAGCAGGATAACCCAATTGTAATGGCTGCAACAGTGAATACACTCGAACATCTACATTTATGGTAAGTGTACGCAACTGTACTTTTAAGGGTGTGCAGAGTTATGCAACTAGTTTATTGTACATTTTTTATATTTGTTCCCCTAAGAGATTTGTTTTTCAATTGAATTGTACAAGTTATAGGTCACATTAAAGGTGAGAAAAGTTTTAAAATGATTTATTGTGGTCTCATTTTTTTATATCACAAAAACCTGGCATTTTAACCGGGGTGTGTAAAATTCTTATATCCACTGTATGAAGTGTGGAACACTAATATTAGTAGGCAAGTAGCTAAGGATTTATAGGGAATGTTAGGATAATGCTGCTTTTATTGATGGCTTCTCTCCATAAGGGACATGGGGGCCAGAATGGGGGTAAATTTAAGATTTCCCATTCAACTGTCAAGACTTTGAGTAGGGTTAGGGATGAACTCTGTTTTACATGGATGGGGGGCTTATTCCATAATGCGGGTATCCTTTGAGACACATATCTTGTCACTCCAGTACATTCTATTTATGTCACAAATGACGGTCAGATCCGAGGATCTATTGTTTCTGATGCTCTTTGCTTTACACACATTCAACAGATCCATCAGGGCTGGGTCTGTGTAAGCCAGGCAAAGATCCCATGTCAGCAGCCTGTAAGGGACTGAATACAGAGATAGAGCCTTTAGTTAATCACTGTAGAACAGGGAATTCATGCCCTGAATTGTTCTGGTGAGAAATCTTTGTGGGCATTCCAGCTGTTGCAAGTAGATACCCAAACAGGCATTGTATTCAATGATAGATCTGATAAGGGCTGACTAGAGTGGTACTTTAACTTCCTTGGACGTTGAAGCCATACCCTTGCTTATAAGTTGGGTGACATAGAATAATTTTCATATTATCTTAACTACAGTGACATTAAAGACATGCAGGTAGGTGTGTGCGTGAATGGGCGTGCCTTCTTTGAAGGTTGGGCATTGGGCTGACAACTCGGCACAGTAAAAATCCACTGCCAGTCATTAGCGGACAGGAGTTCCGCTGTGGCAACCCCTAACTGGGAAAAGCAGAAAGACATGACAAGTTGGTAAAAGACCAGATTGCTGTCTACATATGTTCCCACACCCCTTACTACTGGATCAACTTTTAGGGGTACTTTATTGATAGAATAATTAGCTTGCGTTGATAGTTTCTCAGAGGGCATTATAATGGCAGTCAGTTTAAGGTCATGGCTTTGCCACCAGCAATTTGTCTGTATTAAACCCACTTACAAGATGTTTGTGTCTTGGGTGGAATGTATAATAGCTCCCAATTTACAATCATCTGTGAACTTGGTGAGCCAAAGGCCGTTAACATTGGCCCTGACTTCAGAGAAGTAGATGGCAAACAAGAGCAGGCCCAGCACGGAGCCCTGGGGTACTCCACTGTTGACTGGTCAATTGGTGGATGTGGTCTCACTGATCCTGACTTGAGTCTTGTCTGTGAGACAGCTGGAAATCCAACGAGTTATGTAACGCCTGAATGTTTTTTTTTTTTTTTTGTATCAGATGCCTTAGCCAGGTCAAGATAAACAATATGCACTGTTTTACCCTCGTCCATTGACTTGGTGACACTCTCAAAGAAGTTTACCAGGTTAAGTAGGCATGACCTTTCCTTATCAAAATCAGATTGGGAAGGGTCCAGTGTTTGCAATTTGCCATTGTCCTTGTTTATCACTTCCATGATAATTCATTCCATGGCTTTTCATATTAGGCTTGTTAGACTGATGAGTCTGTAGTTCTCTGGGTCAGTTGATGGTCTGCCCTTGTGGAGGGGAATGACTGTTGCTGCCATATGTTCTCATTGGCAGATCTCCAATTTTCAGCTTCATATTTGCCTTCAAGTTTGAGAGCATCTGTATCAATCTTTTTTTGGACTCTGACCCTGGTCCAGGGTTAATTAATACTCAATCCTCCTTGATTCTGTGTTGCTAGGTCTGGATTAGTGTGAACCTTGATTGTCAGGTTTAGGCTAATGTTAACCTCAGTCATTCTCTTGGCCTCAATCCTTATCGCCCTGATGAGTTTTTGGAGGCCTTTCTTGACACTGACCTCAGTGCTTATTATGATCTTAGTACAATGGCACTGATACCTTTCTGCTATAACTCAGAGCCAAGCTTCACTTCTGAGCCCAGTTCAATGGAAGTAGCTTCATTCAAGGTCAGATTAAGGCATGCTAGTATGCCTACCTTGAGCTTTGCAACTCACTGATTCTAGTTCTCTATTCATGTTCAAATTTTTTGATACCGAAGTCATCTTGGTGCTTTTCCTTTGACTATTCTACTGGCATTTTTCAATGGAATTGTAATGCTTTTTCACTGACACCTCAAACTAACCATCCTGGTCAAGGGTTTGGGCTCTTTCTCTCTGCAAGCTTTAAAATATTTAGCTAGACTTCCCATTAGTACCTTTTGGACCTCAGAACTTAGGTAATTTTCCTATATGTTAGCATAGATAAGGGAATGTGTTTTGGTGCCATCATATTGAAACAGTTGCATTTTGGTGTGGTACCAGCCTATGAGAGATCCTCATCCCACTTTGCTATTTCTCTGCATGTGGTACTCTTTTGTTGATTTTGGATATTAATGAATGTTAGCATTGCACTTTCTTGGCCTTTTTTTATCTGATCTATATTTTGATAAGGTGCTTGCTAAGTGCAGACCTTCTACCTCTTCTACAAATGTGGCTGATTTATGCACTTCCTTATGTCCTCAGTTGAACCTGTCACTTTGTCATTGTGTCAATGAGTTAAGTATTATCATAACTTTTTAAATAACAAAAGTTGATTTAAACACTAGTCTAGATGATTCTTCCAGTATCCCATTGAAAGATTGGTTTCAGTCACTGATGCAAGTGTATCAGTGGACTTGTTTTCAGATGGGTTGTTTAGCAATCACCCCAAGGGATCTTGGGAAATAGAGGCACTTGTCCCAGTATGAATGAGGAGCATGCCTTATCTAAAATAAATCAGAATTCAGCAGGGGGACCTGATGATCATAATGGCTATTTCTTTTAAAAAAATCCTGAAAAGTTGATTACATGTTTAACTTATTTATTCAAAAAAAATTGTTCAAGGAAGCATTTGTTCCTGAACCATGGAAGAAAGCTGTAATAGTTCCCATTTTGAAAAGTAAAGCAGGATATATGATAGACAAATATCAACCTATTATTAGTTTGACTTGCACAATGGGTAAGTGCTTTAAGGGGACACTGTGGTTTTCTGATAAGCAAGTTCTGGACTTTAACTCTGATATGTATCAACGTGAATTCTTTTCATGGAGATCATGTGTCACTAATTTGATACATTTTTATGAGCAGATTGTTATCTCATTGGATAACTCATTAGCCAGTGATGTATTTTTCGATCTGGTTAAGGATTTTGACTCCTTCCCCATGAAATAGTTATAAGGACTTTAGTGAGAACTGACAATTCTGGCTATGTAGCTAAACAGGTATCCAAATGGTTATTGGGTAAAACCTACAGAGTGAGAATTAAAAAGTCCTATTCCAGATATAGATTGATGGCCATGGGAGTGCCTTAGGGTTCAGTCTTAGGGCCACTACTGTTTGGTCTAGTGATGTAAGGATGTCCAAAATATTTATCTGTATGGTTAAGTAAGTTCACCAATGATATTAAGATAGGGTGGGAATTAACTCATACTAAGTGACTGGTATCTGTTGCAATCTTATTTGGATAACCTATATGAATGGATAACAACCAAAGTAGGAGGTGTAACAATAAAAAAATGTACCATTCTACATTTGGACATAATAGTAATAATCAATATCCTTATGCCCTGGACAGTCATCTTTATGCTTCTTTTGAGGTAATGTGAGATCTAGGTATCATAGTATATACATGTCTTAACACTGAAGCTAATGTGGCAAACATTATTAGGAAATGTTATGGTCTTATGAGGAATGTCCTTCGATATTTCTGAAGCAGAGATAGTTGGGTATTACTAAAGATCTTTCGTCTACATAAGACTTTTTCAAACTGACATACATTTCTTTGACCCAGCTTTTAAAACACAGAAAAAGTTAAAGCATTAGTATTTTTATGTGTGCTTTAAGTTATATCATGTGATTTTTTTTTATGTCATGTGACTTTTTTGTTCAGTGAGACCACCTCCACCAAGAGACCGGTCAACAGTGGAGTACCCTGGGGCTCCGTGCTGGGCCTGCTCCTGTTTGGCGAAAGCGCTTACTAGTTTCTTGATTAAAGTGGTTTGGTTTGCTCTTTTCTACGCCTTTTATTTTATTTACAGTTTATTAGTGCATGTTTTCCTTTAGATTACTGTTACTAAAGATCTATTTAACAAGTATAAGATCTAGTATTGAGTATGGGGGGGGGGTGCTTTATGTGCATTAAATGTTTTGCAACTGAAAAAGTTGGAATGGATTCAGAAAATCTTTTTCAGATAGATGGCTGTCATAACTTAGCTTATAAAGAAAGATTGATATATTTGTCTTTGTATTCTTTGGTTTACTGGTTTCTAAGATGTGACATTATTATGATATATAGATGCCTTGAGAACACATTATTGGCTGACACATTAGCTATAGATTTTATTGATCATGGTATTGGTACAAGGGGTGAAAAAATTAGATATAGAACATTCCTATTTACAATTTGTAGTTAGAGATCTTTTTTTCAGATTAGGATAGGAAGGATGTGGAATTCACTATCTAGACATGTAAGATTGACAAATGATTTATCAGTATAGAAATGGGCATTATATAGTTGGTTTTCTAAAATTCTGTATTCTCTAGTGATGTCTATTAGGCAAACTTTAAATTGATCAGTGTAGGTCCTAATTATGCTACATTATTCATTGAACCATCGGATCATTTTTAAATGTTGTCATCTTGTCATCCACATTAAGTAAGGTTTCCATCCTACTTTTCCTTTTCTTAAAGGGGGAGGACTTACTTTTGTACCTGGTACCAGAATATCTAATGCCGCCATCATAATGGGAGACCTGAATATTTATTGGCAAACTTGCAACTCAACAAATCCCTCAGTTTCAATAAACTTGTTCTGGTTTCTCCCAATGAATCCATACTATTTCATTCATAGATAGCATATATATATATATATATATATATATATATATATATATATATATATATATATATATATATATATGTGTGTGTGTGTATATATATATATATATATATATGTGTGTGTGTGTGTGTGTGTATATATATATATATATATATCTGTGTGTGTGTGTGTGTGTGTGTGTGTGTGTGTGTGTGTGTGTGTGTATATATATATATATATATATATATGTGTGTGTGTGTTGTGTGTATGTATATATATATTTATATATATATATATATATATATATATATATATACATATATACACATACATATTGACAATCTATACTGGACTGGATACCAACCAATAAAAACCACTACTATAAGCCCTTCTGGATGCCTTCCTGAAAACATTAGTGACGAACCCGCAATCTATGTACTTGGGCAGTGCTGTAACTCAAGATAGTAATATACAACCAAGTATGTACTTTGATTAATTTCAACAAAGACATTTTCATCTCCTCCCTATATCTCGTAATTTGAATTTAGTAAAGGCAGTGCCCCTTAGAAGATGTTGTCTGTCATTTTAATAGCATGTTTTTAAAAATCTTAAAGGAAATGGCACCAATTAGAACAAACAAGTGCAAAATCTACTCAAGCACCTTGGCTGAGAAAGGAAACCAAACAACTACTTATTTAGAGAGAAAGCTTGGAAACTTATGGCCAAAACACAAAACACTTTCCAAACATTTCAGACAACTTAGAACCCCACCCTCAAAAATAAATAAATAATGGCAAATGGAAGTACCACTTAAATCTCCAACAGAAACAGCAGAAATAATGATCATTTATTTTAGACATCTGTAAAAAAAATCCTCCATTCTAGTCAGTCTACAATTCCCATGACCACTAACAACAAAGACAACATTGCTACCAAATTTAACTATTACTTTGCAAACTCCATTATATCATTAATCAAAGAAAACACACATGCAGCACTCCACTCCACACATCAACTCCACTAAACAATAACACATTCCCCTGGATTTGCTAATCTTCCGTGTAGGACTAGATTAGTCCTGCAAGGAAGCACCAGTGTAAGATTATGACAGCAGCACTCCATGCATATTAATAAGGGCGCGCTGCCCCAACGCTAAGGCTTACATGGATTGTGGACGAGTTTAGGGGGGTGTCAGACTGCCAAGCAGTCCATATATCCATGCCCCTGCAATGAAGACATGCCGCAACTTCAGATTTAAATGAGCGAGTCCACTCATATGTGTACAGTGTAATAGTACACTCCCCCGTATGTTCAACAACTAACAGAATAAAAAATAAAAATATATTTTTTTAATCTTCCGATATAGCTGCGCTTAGTTGCGTGGGTTTGCCCTTTGCTTAGATACAGTTACAGCCGCTTAGACACCAGAAGAGGATAACAAGAACAATGTATGCAAATTAAGCAACATAGCGATAGCATAGTGGTTAGAGCTTTCGCACAAAGAGGAGGCATTCCCGGTTCGAGTCTCACTACTGCACGTTCCATTTTCTGTGGGAAATGTGTATACAAAAACATTTCCTGACATTATTTTATGTATAAGTTTATAAAAGCATTGAAATGTTAAATTTAGCAGTGCATGAATTATATATATAAAGGTGAAATGTTTATGCATTCTGAGGCATGAGTACCTTATTTTAAGCAATATAAAGCACTGCTAACCACATGTTACAAGTGTTGAGCATATTTAAATACATTTGCGCATAGCTGAGCAATGCTAAGGAGGAGTAACACAGGTTCACCGCACGTTACTGCTGATTACCTTCGCGCAACTCCGCGCTAACCAGCACAACGTTGGGTAAACACGCTCACATCTGCTTTACTGTTCCTTAACCAGTCAGTTCTGCCCAGCAGGAAAATAAAAAGCAGTGACAGGGCTCGAACTCAGGATACTGTGCACTATAGTCACAGTACTTAACCACTAAGCTATGATAGCATTTCACAAGCATGCACTTTCAACAGAGACATATATATCAAAGGGATTTTATACATTGCCAACATCAGCTAAACATCAACAACAACTGAGCTTTTCCATAACTGGCCAATTACAAATAAGTGCAGGAAATGAGGCATATATAATCACAGGCGGGAATACTTGCTATAACTGGTTGTAGCTTCCTTCTGCAGTCAGCATGGCTGGTGTAGGTGAGGGCACATGGTTTAGAGCACAATGCTGGGGCATCCAGGAGTCCAAAATTATGTTTTGGCTGCTCATCCACAAACATGAGCAAAGACTCCTGCAGGGCCAGTACCAGGGTACCCAATATAAAACGGAGGCCTGGAACAGTCTTGCCCATGATCTCACCAGTGCCACTGGTGTTCCTCGGACTGATGAGCAGGTTAGGCACCATTATTCTGACCTGAAGTGGCATAGGACGGATGAACTGGATTGGTGGATCCAGGAATCCCGTAGGATGCCTAATGCTCCAGTACTGAGTAAGTAGCCATTGTATTAAGTAGTTAATTGCCATGCTTGTCTATACTATGGATAGGTATGTCTCAGTATCACTGCATTTACTTCACAGCTGCAGGAGACCGGGCTGTGAATCTGCAAGCCCATGAAGATAGGCTGCAAAGGCTGCGTCATGAGGCAGGTTAGTAATTATTCTGCATGTACTGTTATATCAAATAAATTAGAGAGCCTTCAAAAAGTGTTTTAACCCAATACATAAATGTGTAATAATCCTTTAATAAATGTATAATTCCTGGAGTGCGTCTGTGTCATTTTCTTTGATAGGTTGTTATACTGTTGCATTCTACAAATAGTAGTGTTGTATTAAGCAGTGTCAACCCACACTTGGATAGGCCCATATAACGTAGATGAAGGGAGTGCCAGTAGCTTTTATGCATGTTTACAGCCCTCAACTGTTGGTTCATGCTCAGCATGTACAGGTTAATTTGGCACATGAGTAGCTTGGTATTGTGTTCCCCAGAAATGTCAGTGTGCTGCCAGAAATGTAGGGAGCTGTTAACATATAACTGATACTTTCACCTGAACATATCTAGATATTTACATGAAAGTAGAGCTGTCAGTGTACCATCTTAGCAGTAGTGTGTGTGAGCAATTCTCAAAATATGTTGCAGTAACATCTGCTTCTTGGACAGTTTGTATGTAAGATACAGCTCTAGCAAAATCCAATTGCACAATATAAGGACATTGGGTAGTGTAATAGTACATGTAAGGGACATATAACTGCAGTTAATAAGAATGTAGTGAAAACTAGAAGGATATATAAGTTGTTAATTGAGCTATCTTTTTCCACCCTACTGTATATGCATAAAAATGCAATTCCACACCTCAGTCGGTATGTCTAATCTCAAAACATTTGTTGGGACATATGTCCTATTGGTTTATAAATATTTGCATTTATTTCTATGCATG
Source organism: Protopterus annectens (assembly GCF_019279795.1). NCBI lineage: Eukaryota > Metazoa > Chordata > Ceratodontiformes > Protopteridae > Protopterus > Protopterus annectens. The sequence goes on from NC_056745.1 coordinate 855,341,341, forward strand.
TGCCTTGTTAAAATACCACAATATTGGTGGCCTGTTGCCGTCAATTAAACCTGCATGCTGTTGTAATGTCCACTATTGTTCTATATATGCATGTGTTATGCTTGCTTTTCAACTCTTGAAAATCTGGTGTGTTGGATTAATGGGAATACTTCTGCATGCTGTTATAACTAATTGGGAATGCTGTTAACTGTTACTAACCCATAACTTTATTAAACTCTCCAAAACATAGTTCGTATGGTAAGGCCGGTCCCAGCAGACCCACCTGTCCCACCTCAGCTGGCCATGGCACCTGGCACCAGCAGATCCGGTGCCCAGCCTGGGACCTCCTCCTCCATTGGCCCTGTGCCACCTTCGGGTGGAAGCACTGCAGGGGATGGGGCTTGGCCCCCCCCATGCAAGCGTTGGCAGAGAAGCACCTAAAACCCTACATACGGTCCGGGCTGTGGTGCATAGAGAGATTGAACATTCTGTTACAGAACCTCTGCGCCAGCTTGAGGCCCGAGTGGTGCAACTCACGGGTCAGCCTGCCCCTCCTACACAGCCCCCAGCACAGCCACCTTCTGGGCTGTGAAGGTGCAGTGGTGACTGCCCATGGGTGGGGACCTCAGTCCCACTGTTTCCATCTGGGGGCTCATGAGCTTGCGATTTCCAAACATCCCTCCACGTCAAAGGTGTTCACCCACCACATGTGTCATATACCACCCCTGTATACGTCTTGTTTGTCTTGTCTGTGTACCTCCCCAAATATACCTACTTCCCCTACCCCACATTCCACTCTCACCTGAAAAAAAGGGCAATCTGTTCCCAAAAAAATAATTACGCCCCATACATAGCTCCCCATTTTGCACACATGTCCACTGGATACATGAAATGTTTAATTGGCATTACAACATACTTTGTTGTTCTCACCCCTCTCTCAGGGGTTGAAGGGTTCATATCTACCTCCAAATTTATTGCATATGCACAGCTGTTGCTGTTGAAGAAATGGGCAGCTATGGACCTTCCCTACACCCATCCTGCACATCCCAAGCTATTTTCCATACTATCTTTCCCTCTTTGTACCCCTTTTTCACCACTTTCCTATCTCCCCATTTTTCTTTTCTTTCAAAGAAATTAGCATGGGGTGAGTGGGAGTAAGCACTATTAAGCAGTAGTGAGCAGGTTTGCACTTGGCTAAGCAATGAGAGGCATTGTGCAAACCCGCTCACAACTGCTTAAAAGTGCCTTAGTCACTCTGTATGTTAGGGCCCTTGTTCTGCTCAGGAACAAAATAAAACGCCTCTGTAAGTCTCGAACCCTGGACCTTGCACACACTACACAACATGAAGTACCACTAAGCCATGGTGGGTATACATTAAGTTGGTGCTTAAATAATTATATCATGCATCAGAATGAGTGAATGTAAAGGAAAATTAGGAATACCATACCACACAACTTGTTCTGTGGATGTTGACCAACAGTTGTTGTGGGATTACATTACTTGACTGTGATAAGAGAAGCAGCCATTCTAGCAGGAAATAATGTTACACCATCACCTTACAACGCCACATAGTATCACAGCAGGACAAACACTGGCTTATCTGTTTAGGGCAGCCAGAGGCAGAAACACAGAGGCATATTAGCCTTTCTCCTGTTACACACTGTGCAAATAGCTTTGGAAGGAGTTTTGGAAACATACCCTTATGTGGGAATAAAACACTGAAATACAAATGGATGTAGCCATGTACTGGTAGCAACCAACTGTAAGAATGCCATTGCTCTATTGGTGAAAAGACCTGTGTGGTGCACAGACAAAAAAATAACAGGCTATTCTATGGCTATCGGGTGGATAGGTCCACAGTTGGGAGTTACGCAGACAGGCTACATTCCTTGATAAAGTAACATGTACACAGCAACCCCGTAAGTCCAGCAAGATAAAATATACACAATACTACTTATGCTCTCTGTACTTCTGCATCCCTACCCAAATGTAGACTTTGCCTGTGTGTGCAGGGTCTGCCAAGGATGTAGGTAAGCATACTCACTGTACTGAGATGAGTCCAGGTTTTCTGAGCAGGTCATGCTAATGTCAACACTAAAAAAAGCGCAAAATGTTTAGAACTGTGTAAATGAATATTCACAGTATAGCAGTTCACAAACAATTCTTTTGCCAAAGGAATACATCTCTATAACTAGCTTTGTATGGCAGTTAATTGTAACAGTTGAAAAGAAAGTACATATTTCCATGTATCTTGGGGTAGCATTATGAGGGGGGAGTACATTTTTACACTGACAAGTGGATACTGGAAGCAGCAATATTAGGTCTGAGTACAAAATGTAAATCTCTGGCTACACCCCTGGCTTCTGATATAAGAACTATTCCAACCTTCTGTCTTAAACAATGATGTCCACACCAAACAAGGATGATCTCCATCTTGGAAAGCTGAAAGGGCCACGCTTACATGAGTCAGCAATTTATAGTACTGGTTTGCTATGACAGTGATTACTTCAGTTACGACACAGCAGGCTGCATGCAATTAGCAAGTGGTGGGCACTAATTGGTGCAGAGGCCATCACATGCTCATGTGCAATTCCTACAAAAGCAGGCTGCAATCTATGCCAACAAACTCTATCACTCTATTGCAGAGACTGACAGAGAGAGAAAGAGAAAAGGAAAAATAAATATTACCAAAATATACAAAGGAAAGGTATGTGACACATATGTATTTACTGGCATGTAGTATATGTTATTGAAGAATAGTCTACATAATGTGAAACATTCATATGTGGCAGCAGTACTTCTTTCTGCACATATCTTCTGCTTAACTACTGCTATGGACAATACTGTGTGTACCTGTGGGCATTGGGACATACCTGTGAAATGTGTAGCTCAGCATTAAATGTCAAAGATCTGATCCATGTTATCAGTGTTCTGTACAGTACTGTGGCCAATGGCTGTTGGAGGGATTAGCGCTGACATTATATAAACATGGGTGTGACAGAATAACACATGCATGATAGTCATATTAAAGTGTAGCTTAGCATTGGCAACTGCTGTAGCAGTCTAGTATGCTTATCTAGCATCTGTTGCCATATATACCCCCCTAATGTTAGTCTGTGTTCATATGTGACACCTGTTTGTGTTGCAGCAAGGCCCAACAGTTCAGCTGTGAGGCCCAGGGACTTACAACAGTATGAACCATGTGTGTGTCTGCCACACACAAACAGAGAAATATATATCTGTCATATATATTCACATCTGTATATGTGCATAGAGCAGGGGACATATTGCAACTGTTTGCGTAGGAGGGATATATATGTTAGTGAAGGTTAGTATGCGCATATTTGTATGTAGGTTTTAGTGTGTGACAAACAAGACAGCATACAGTGCTGGTATATGACATCTGGTGGTTAAACACTGTGGGTGGTTCATTCAGTTTGCAGTGTTGAAGCCAGTAAGGCCCGCTAAAGCTACCTGGGCTGTGAACACCTTCAGCGCATTTATCCCAAGACTGTGCAATGTTATTACATTACTCTACACCTTACATCCTTTGTATAATTGATATTCTCACTATGAAAGGTGAATTGCATATGTGCCTATATATATATATATATAGAGAGAGAGAGAGACAAATGGATGTGTATGTATGTATGTGTGTGTGTGTGTATATATATATATATATATATATATATATATATATATATATATATATATATATATATATATATATATACACTCATACACACCTACATCTACTTGTTGCAATAGATTCTCTGTACTGTTGACTGACTGTGATGGTCAATATGTTTGTGAATACATCAAATATATGTATTTGTGGGATAGCTTACTGGGAAACTGTTTATTTTATGGTATTCTGGGTCCTTGCTTTGATCCTAGCAAAAGCTGTGTATTCTGTTGCTAGGCAGAACAAGTGCTATTGCATACAGTGTGATTAAGTCCCTTGGTTTTAACTAGGGTGTGTCATTGGAATGATTATAGATTGGTACCGATCTTGAAAGCAAATCCTTTGTGTACTGTAATACTAACTGAAGCTCTGGGCCTGTACAGCAAAGTATGGTGTATGTCCACATTGCTTGCATCTACTGTTTTGTGTGGTCCCTGTATTCATCACAGATTACATTTCTCAAGATTAAGGTTGTGTAAGTACTGACACACAGTACTGTATAGTACACACTGAAAGCTTATCTGGGTTGTCATACCTTTGTGTCCTGTAATTATGTCTGACTTGTGTGTGGGTATGTCTGTAACATGTCCTTTGACATATGTGTGGTAATACATATAACTGTGTATCTAGCAACATTCATAGTGTACTACAGTAGTATGTGACCTATATTCCCAATTGTGCACATATTTTGGCCACAGATTTGGCATTAACAAGTGTGGTATAATATTAATACATTTACTGGACTTTACACTGATTGTGATGGATGATATATTTCTTTACACATCAGCTTGATGTATATCTGCTGTGGCTAGGTGGTGCATCGTGTTGCATACAGTGTGCCAGGTACTCGTTTATAGTCTTATATAGTGATTTTATTTTGTTGCTGTGCAGAACATGGTTCATTGGATACAGTGTGAGCAAGGCACTTTCAAGCAGTTGTGGGGTGAGCAGTGATAAGTGGCAGTTACAGTGTTTCACTGTCAGCTTATAGGTTGCTAAACATTCATAAGCTGTGCTTACCCTTCTGAAAACCCACTTGCAACTGCTGAAATGTGCCTTATTCCATCTGTAGCCCCTGACCTTTGTTTTGGCTAGTAATGAAATAAAAAGCATTTACTAGGAAAAACCCCACAACCATTCACATCACAGCTTAAGTGATTTGTCACTAAGCCATCTCAGATATACATATCATTTATGTATTCATAGGTTCATAGGTTAGTACTAGGCTAACTGCCATTGCGAGCCATTTTAAGCCTAGCCAATTATCCCCTGTGAGATTCAAACCCTGTACCTTGTGTTTGTAAGGCAAACACCTTAACCATTAGGCCACCCTCCCAACCCAATAAAGGAATCATAGGTTAGTACTAAGCTAACTGCCCTTGCAAGCCTAGCCAATTATCCCTTGTGAGACTCAAACCCTGCACCTTGTGCTTGTAAGGCAAACACCTTAACCATTAGGCCACCCTTCCAACTTCACAAACATAACATCCAGTACAATCATACAACACTACAGAAAATGTACTCCAACATGTAGATGTATGTGTGTGAGTAATTATTGTAATCTGTGCTCAAGTGCAACATATTGTATTATGTATGTAAGTATATATATATATATATATATATATATATATATATATATATATATATGGCAGTTCAGTGATATCTGTACTGTATAATGTTAAATGTGCCATATGCCTTGCTCAGACATATTTTTGTATTTATGTCTACCAGGGATCATGGCCCACCACAGGAACCCAACCTACAATAGGGCTGAAGATGATATCATCACTAGCATTATGATTCAGCACTACCATTTACTCTTTTCACAAACCAGCCAGGACCAGCAGGAGCGTACTGCAATGTGGCACGATCTTGTCCGCAGGGTCAATGAGATAGGCCTGCATAACCGCACATATGAGCAGGTATGCCACCACTGCAGTGATCTTCTCCGACATGTCCATCAGCATGCCGCTGCTGTGCGTACGGAACAGCTTGCAACAGGGGGTGGTGTTAGCATCCATCCTCCCCTCACCAGAGTGGAGAAGCTGCTCATGAGCCTGGTGGCACCTTCCCAACAACAACAGCAGCAGACATACACCATGATGGAGGTTGGAGCCACCCATCAAGCACACATGGAGCATGCAGGTAACATGCCATATCTGTAGACAACTGTTATCTGTATTGGTAGATCATGCATATGTGAGATGTGGAGTGTGTTGTTCAAAGATGTGGAGCCTGTTGTTGTGCAATACTGATCATTTGGAACATAATCTGTAGCCCTGTGAATGTAAACTGTTGTACTGTAAGATTGCAAACACACAGTAGCAATGCCACAGTTGTGGCCACTGACAAACTGTCTCATCTTTATGTAGGTACCTCTGGGATGACGTCAAGGCAGCGGACAGATGCTGGTGAGTGTGTTCTACATTTATTATTGGAAATAAAAAGTGCATGTCATAGTTAAGCTGTAGGCCATGTACACATGTAACACACCTACCCATAGTGCATGCTGTGCATGATTTGTGTAAGCACTCACATCTCACTAATGTGAATAGCAGCCTCAAACACATGCAATACCCAGACCATCTCAAACAAATGTGGCTAGACTGTAGTGACCATTGGATAGGCACAGTTGATACTCAACATCCACATAACATACACATCTATGTCATACACAGAGCATTTTAACATGCTACACATAAAGGATTCCCAAACCCTCTGTAAAGACACACTCCAGTATCCAAAAGTTCATCCACACATTACACAGAATATACCTGAGGGGTAGAGGCCTATCCTGGGGCATTTAAACACTCTACAACACACTACACATTAATGTTAGGGAATGCTACTTATTGGCCTCCTTAAAAATCACGTAACAACTGGTTGTGAAATGGTGAATTTAGCCAAGGTAGTATAGTTCCAGCACAGCATGATTTGTGCTGGTTTGTGAAACATTTGTAGCCTTGAGTGACCACCTGATGCCTCATGATGATGGCCTATGGTACTATACCCCATCCAGTTATTGTAACCATGGTACTACACATAGCTGTCATTGCTACACACCATAATGATGCATGTGTGCACACATATGCACCTCTAAACAGTATGCATACCAATCACCATTTGCACAACTGACACATATATGTCTTGTGATGCTATTGAGTGGCTAGGTCATATGACACATGTAGAGTATGTGTAGTGTTTAAATATGCAGTTGTGTTTTAGCATGCTATGTCATGGATGAGACTGGCATGTCCACAATATGATCTACACTCACCATAAGTACTGTACATTGGGTATGTGGCCGAATGGTATTCTATCAGTTATCCATGCACCACTGATGATGTTGTGTGAATACTTATCATGCATGTGCTAAAAACATGTCCACAATTATCACGTGTCCACAATTATTTGCTAAAGACACAAAGGCTGTAATCAGCATTGGATACCTATCTGACACACAGATACACATCCAGAAATGGTATGTACTTCTGTTTGTTATGGTGCACAGTACATCACAGGGTTATAAATACCTGCACAGCAATGTTGTGTCCATGTATCCATTGTGTTCCGGGGGAGGGCCATCACCCAATAACAAAACACATGCATCAAAGCCACGTATACTGTTAGTAACAAGGATTGACTACACTTGCACTGCATGCTGTTGAGCAACACATGTCCTGTATGCTGACAGGTGTGATATGACTGTTTTGCTTGTGATACTGTACTCCACCATCACCTGCTATTCTGTATGTTCTGTGATTTCTGGTGTGTCTGTCTGCTTTCAGGAGGAGTGTAGTTTTGTATGTGTGCATGTGGTCTGAAGTCATGTTCAGAGCTTAAAGTGTGTTTCCTGTTTTCCTCTCACAGGTGGCGAGGTGGGGCTGGTTCAGTGCAGCAGAGAACCTGATGTCACTGAGACAGACAGTGATCATGAGAATAGGTGTGTTGAGGCACAGGCAGGTTTGTCAGGGTCTGTTGCTGGGCCACCAATTGACAGTACACAAGTCTCCACCCCATCCATGCACACAGTCATACTGCCTGTACATCCATCATCACCATTGCCCTTAGCTGAGGGACAGTGTACGGTTGGCACTGGCCAGGACAATGTGGTATCTATGGCACATGTATCAGGACACAGCAGCCATAGCCAGATGTCTGGAACAGTCCACTTAGGCAGATGCTCAGGGGTTATCGTCAGAGCACTGCTGGTCATCATGCCCTTGGCAGATGTGCCACACCTCTTTCTACCAACGCATGTTCCAGGCTGTCATGGAGGCACAGACATGAATGGAGCAGTACACCAGACAGGGGCTAAGGGCACAGAGGGCTCATTACACCTCTGTAAATTACAGTACTTGTGACCTAGCAGGTGCCATACTTAACTACACTGAGGTCATTGATAGACATTGGGGTGAGACATTAGATGTCCTCCACAATGTCATGTCCATGTGTCAGGACCATGCTGGACAGTTGAGATGTCGACATGGATGTATGCCAGCAACATCACCAGCTGGAGGTCGCCGTGGATGTCCAGCAAGTCACAGCTGCTCCCGTAGTGCCAGTACCAGCCCCATCAATGTTGGGGGGCTGTCCATAGACCGTCCTAGCAGACCACATGCACGTGGCTTTGGCCAGTCCCAGCAGGGACCTGGATCCAGTGAACATTTGTCAACCTCTGAGGATAGTACCTAATCTGGATTAGTATCTGATACTGTCTGTAGCACCCTGCCAGGCACAGGTTCCGTATCCGTAGCCAGAGACGATGATCTGTAAAGCCTGCCAGGTACACTTTGTAGCTGTCTCACAAATCCCTGTATATGGCAGCCACATGGTGGAACTGTGTGCATGCACACACACACACACATAACCCAGAAACCTAGGGCAAACACATACCTGCACACATGACATCAACATTGGCCCATAACAGTACTCATGGCCCTCACACACACACTCACACACATATGTTGATTGTATGACTCAGTGTAGGCCTCTGGCAAACCAACAATGCACCCTGTGCATATGATGAAACCTGTGCCACCTCCTGTCATCTGTAACATTGATGCAGGAACAGGCTAACATGGTACTGATGCACAGGGTGACTTTAATAAAGTATAGCAATGGTTGGATGTGTAGCATGTTGTCAGCAGTAAAGTGTAATGATATAATTGAAGGTGTAACTGAGCAGGCATGATGCATTAAAGCTGTAATTAGCAATGTCGTATTGTTTTCACCAGTGTTTATTCCAATTGTGTTTTGTTTGCCCATGTGCCACTTGGCTGATGTGTGTAGTTGTGTCAGCATGCGTTATACAGTGGACAGTAAGTGTGGGGTGTGTGCAACACAGGTTTGCAGGTGTCCACTTGTGAACATGGTGGAGGTGCACTGTCTGCATGTACATGCATATTGGACACATGGGCAGGGTGACATGCCTGTATTGGCCAGTGTTAACACTCCATAGTTTCTATTGGTGGCCAGTATGCATTGTACTACATACATTTTGGAACTTGAGTACACATGTGTGTGTATGACATGGGTTGACACTGTGCTGTGGGTGATGTTGTTATTGCTATCTGTCATTGGTTTGCATTACTAAGGTTAACACTGTCCCAGCTGCATAATCATTTAGTAATGCACACTGTTCACCTACAGGGTTGCATGGACCGTGCTATCACAAACACAAGAAATACTCACTTTTACAGTAAAAGTGCATTAGTCTCATGGACCCCTGCCATAAACTAAATATATAATAGAATATGTGAAGTTGTACCAAAAAAGAGTTACATACCAAGAAGGGATAACCTCTGTGGTCAGTATCATTGGGAAAATACAAGCCCTCATTAATCATACAAGACAAGCTTCAAAATACAAATTGGCAAGAATTCCAAAGACAACACTAAAGCTTACTTTAGTCTTATTTATAATCTAGAGGGGAAATCTCAGCTTGGGTCAGAGTTAATGTAAATGGTCACAAAGTACACTTACCTGAATGATATTACCAATATCTTGTCAGACAGTTTGAATTCGGATTTCATCACCCTGTCATTACACAAGGGCCACATTTCCAGACCTGAGGAATGTAAAACCTGATGATTCACAGACACTCTAGTTAAAACATCTCTTTACCAAAGTCCAAACCACAGTGGCAATGGTACTGGACAGTGTCCCTGGCTGTGTCATACACAAGCTGACATATGAAGTAACCACTCATAGGTTCATAGGTAGGTACTAGGCTATCGGCCCTAGGGCCCATACAAGCCTAGCCAAAAAATGTACCCTGGCTTTCGCCACCCAAGAAAATTATTTTCCTGTGCCCCCACTCACCTAAACACTCTGTTCACATGCAGCCTCTATACAGGTTACATACTTGTGGAATGACGTGCAGTAATGGTGTTCACAGTCTACAAGGGTTGAGCTACAACTTCTTCTTCTCCTTTCAGATGCTCCCATTAGGGGTCGCCACAGTAGATCATCTGTTTCCATTTCTTCTTGCCCTCTGCATCTTGCTCTGTCACACCATCCACCTGCATGTTCTCTCTTACCACATTCATAAACCTCATCTTAGGCATTCCTCTATTCCTGTTACCTGGCAGCTTCATCCTTAGCATCTTTTTCACAATATACTCTGCATCCCTCCTCAGAACATATACAAACCAATGTAATCCTGCCTATCTGGCTTGGTCTATTAACCTTCAAACCTGGGCTGACCCTCTAATATACTTATTCATAATCCTGTCCACCCTCGTCACACCCAGTGCAAATGTTAACATAAATTGATTAAGGGTAGAGCTACAACAGATCCTGGAAGCTCTCACCCTATAAGCCAGACAAATGTTATCTGGAGGGCTACTGAGCACAGCATTATGGAACTCATTAACAGAGACATTATGGACCTGCAAAGACTGCACCATACCTATTTAGGTTCTCTAAAGGCCAAATCATGGCTCCTATACCTAGTAGACTTCAAGCCAGTTAACAAGGCTATAGCTAAGGGAGGGGAGGTCCACACAGCCAAGCTATAGCTCACCCAGCAATTCATACCCATCCCACATTCTGGTATTATACATAACCTCAGCAGACTGACCATAAAGAACTGTTAGGTGATGGATTGACAACTGACACACAGATGTAGGACACACAGTAACATTTGCAGCCTCCATGTACAATTCTATGCCAGTAACAAGTGGTATTCACCTGCACTCAGTCCTGGGACCACTCCTGTTTGGCATATAGTTTTCTTAGGTATAGGCAAACACAGTAGGGATATGTCTGCCCACGTTTGATGAAAATGCATACTGTGGGCTATACTTTATTCTCCAGATGACACACACATCCTCCAAAAGGGTATCATAGAGACAGATACCTGGTGTCAAAATCATGCTGTAAAGCTATAAGCCAAAGAAAGCATAGTTATCCACTTTTAGAAAACAAAGTATCCCCAGAGTATCACATAAATTGTATCCCCTAAAATGTGGAACAGGTACTAATGTATACATAGAGCCATGTGTTTAGTCATCTCTCTTTTGATAATCACATTACCAAAGGGTTTTGAAACTCCTTCTGTGGAGCACATAAGCAATAAAGGGTTTGCATGCAGATCAACAGAGGTTGTTGTGCACCTATAATGATTAGTCATCTTTGCCAGACTTTTCTTGCTTTGGAACAGGATTCAAATATACCTCAAGCATAAACCCTCACTCGCACTCTTCAGTAGAAACCGTGATGAGTGGATGTGAAACAGAAGATGTAGCCCAGGGATCACTGCACTGTCTAAGCTTGTCACAAGCATACAAAAGTAACCTAAGGTCTGGAAAGTGCCAGCAAGCTCTGGCAAGGCTAACAGATGCTTTCATGGAGAAAGCATAGTACCCACCTATGAAAAATTGAGGTCACATGTATGTATATGGCTTTGCCCCACAGCTACCTTACATGTGTTATGCACATACAGTTGTCATTGTGATATGTAATACACTAAAATAATCAAAACCCACTTTACATTGACCAATGGTGTCGCACACCTAGTTAGTAAATGCAGGATTCAAACTCCTACCTAACTACATTATGATATTACAGCAGTATGCATTTACACGATGCACTATACACATTACTGGGATTTTATCTTCCCACAGGTGTATTTGTAGGATGGTGACATCATCAGACTTGACAAAGATGAGTATATCACTTTTAAGGGGTGTGAGTAGTCTCCAAAAAGGTTGGCAAGTGCAAGATTTAAACTCCTATCTAACTACATTATGATACTGATATCTTTGTACATAAATGTTTCTAGGCCCGTGGCTTGATGAAACTTGATAAAAAAAGTCTGCCCGAAAGATTGTTGCTCTTAATTTTTTTTAGAGATAATATAGCATCTTCTATGAATAATTGGAAGACTATGCAGAAAAATGAAAGGGAAGTGGTTTAAAAGAGGGGGAAGTGTAGTAGCTGCATTTAACAATATATCAAAATATGTTTAGAAATATTTTGCTATAAAAAGGAGCAACAAACACAAACACATTTTGGCAATATGATTTTGGACTCAAAGAAGGCACTAAAAAGGAAAAGATTCCCTGAAAAGATTTCATATCATATAGGAGTATTATTAACGTTTAAAACTGTTTTACTGATACCTTGTACATATTGTTTAATGTTAGTCTATGTAAAAAGAAATACCAGAAGGCTGCAAAAGTGCAGCATAAAAGATCTAGTTGGAGAGGGAGGCTATAAAATTGTCACATCATTTAACCTACATAAAAGTATAGGGGCAGTAATTTAGTGGAGATACTAACTTGTGCAGAGAGTGACAAAAGGATGTGAGTATACCTTCACAAAGGACAGAAGTGCAAGTGCTAACCAAAAGTTAATGGCAATTTTGTTGTAGGCAATGGGGTGCAGAATTCCAAGTCAGGGAACTATGTTTAGATTTTGGTATACCAATTTATTTATTTAATTTACATTTGCTTACTGGGGAGGTCATACTGGAAAGAGCTGTTTATTTTCAGTGGAGGCCCAGGGAGAAAAGCTCCAGAACAAATGCTAACATACTATACACAAGACATTTACATGAACATTGTGGTTTACACATTCACTTATAAAAATATAGCAGATAACATATGATTGTATAAGATATTTACATAAGCATAGTGGTTTAGACATACAATTAAAAGTACAGCAGGTAGTAACATATGATGGTTGTTCATACAGTATGTTTAGTAGAGATAATCTTGAAGATGTACTGAAGATAAGACAAGAAAGGAAAAACTAAAAAAGGGGGAGAATATAGACAAGTTCATATGTATTGATAGTTTTTTTGTTAGTCTGTTACCTCCCCCTCCTGATTCTACTGACTCATCACCTTTCACCCCTCCCCTTTCTGCCTTTATTTCTTCTGAAACCCATAAATACCCCTAGTCTGGTGTGGCGCCATCTTTAATACCCATGTACTGCCCCTGGCTGCTGTCCGCTCCTGGCCCGGCGTCTTTTCCCTCTGGTAAGTAGTTCTCGGTTGTCTGTATTTGTTGTGCCCTATGAAAATAGTGTTTAACTATTATTAACATGCTTAAAGTTAGACTACTATCATTTTTACTTTGTGCCTTAACACCATAAGCATTTCTGCTGGTGTCTTAGTATAGGAGGACTGTTAGTTTTCGTTTGAGTATGCCAGTTTCGGCCGTTTAGTGTTAAATCACCCTCGTGGTACCTCCTTATGAGAGGTTATGTCTCAGGTGCTGGAATTATGTCCGTAACGATCCTTATCAGCTGTAGCTTGGACTACGTTTAAAATGTTAATTGTAAAGCTGGTATGCTTGTTTTATGATAATTTCCATGCTGTTTTTATGTTGTTGTGCTGAAACATATACTTTGATAAAGTTTTAAGGTGCCGGATTAATGTTGGGAATGGCTTTTTAAACAGTGCTACTTGGGCTACATTTTAATGTCTGAATATATTCGGCAGGCTTGTTAAATGGTAAATGTATGCTTTTTCTCTGCTTGCTACGCAGAAACAAAAGCACAAACACTCCCCTTAGGCCAAACAGCTGCTGTTTGTACTGTTTGGTTGCCAGCTTTAGCCTGTAGTGGCTATTATTTATTGAGAGCTAGTCGAATCGACAGCTTAAATGGACTTTTTTTAACCTGATCTGATTCTAGTTTCTCTAGTTTTGTAGCCTATATTGGATATGTTACTAAAATTGCAACCAGCTCGACTCGGGGGGGGGGTTCTAAGACTACTATAGGTCATTTTGACTTATATTGGGTTGCCTGTAACTGGTGGACTGCAAGTCGGGAGCCATAGATTTAATTAAATTGAAGCTAGCTTACTTGGGGGCTTGAATAGTTTGATGTATGTCTTTTGAGTTACACTTTGCAGCCTGTATCGGCTGGATCGCAAGTCGGGAGCTGTAGATATTTCTTGGGATATGTTTCTAGCCAGTAATGGCTGGATTGCAAATAGGACGTTACAGCCCAGTTTCTAATACCTACTTGCAAGTTAACTGTATTGAATAGTTATAACTTAATTTGTATTTTCAGTATCCATTTTAAACTGCACTACCATTAGCAGTTCGAGGCTCACGTGGCTGTTGCTATGTGCTTGTTGAAATGCCATAGTTGATGCAACTGCTGCCTGTGCTTCGGCCTTCAGGATTTTTGGGTATCTTATCACCTTTAGTTATTTACAGTCATATACTAGAATTATTGTTAATTACACACATATTTGCATACTTAAAAGGCCGGGAATAGCCTTTTCAGCCTCATGCTAACCACGCTGAAGCTATACCATGGCCATTAGGATGGCTGGAAACCAAATCTACTTTTACTAAGTTTTATTTTAAATAGGTATCACTACAAATAGATATATAAAGTCCTATTTTAAAGGCTAGGTAAAGCCTTTGTGCAATTCTCACTAACCACGTGGAAGCTTATGCCGTATGCTGAATCAATTAATGTGTGGACTCCTTGTCCAAAGTCTAGTGTAGACATTGAGCCTGCTACCTGCCCTAACTCTCATTCAAGTGATAATATGTAGCATTCCTGGCATTTTCTATGCATTGTTCCTGATTTTTGGCTGTACTGTTTTTCACATGTATTTGTGTCAAATGATGATTTTAAACTAATGAGTTATATGTTGTCCTACTGAGCCTACATAGTATAAACTCCTAGATGATTGATATAACAAAATACTTGCTCTCATATGATACTGGTAACTTCTAATAAATAATTGAATGTACAATTTTCTAACTGTTATAACTGTTGTCCTAATATCATATGTTATATTAATTTCTTGCTGCTTACCACCACTGTTGTCTCTCTCTCTCTCCCACAAGAACCCTGCTCTTCACTGTGCTGTTCCAGTCCATATTTTTCTGAGAACCTACCTACCTGATGACAAAGGACCCATCCACCAAATAATCGTGGCTTCCTCTCTCAGCCTCTACTCCCTGCTCCCACTCTCAAGGAAATAAGAAAGTATGTTATCTATGTCCTACCTGTAAAACATACTAACGTCCACTGTTGCTTCAGGGGTTCTAAAGCACTCCCTGAGTCCGGTCAGCCAGCAGCCTCTTACCCCCCCTACTAGCTACCTTGTACACAAAACTCCTACACCACCTCTTAATACCCCTCTTACTAGCCTTTCCCCATTCATTATCTGGCAATACACCTAACCCCCTTACTATATTTGCTTGTAATTATAGTTTTGCCCAGTAGGGGGTACCCCTGTCCCTGCTAATATTTCTCCTGCTTACCCCTTTGTTATTCTGATTTCTTTACTCTATACGTCTATGACCTAGAACTACTCTGAAACTTTACACTGTACCCTTTATTCTAACTTGCTACACTCCCCTGTTTTCTAATACACTCCATACTTATCTCTGCTCCTTCCCACTTCAGGCTTACTTCACTTACCTTCAGTATTCAGCTCTGCTGACTGATAGTTTCTCCTCTAACTGCTCCATTGCCTGTTTCTACCCACTCCATTCGCCCTGCGGGCTCACTCCGCTCCCTTACACTACCCCCAATTCCCACCCACCCCCAGGGGTCTTAGACTTATACTTCACTAACCACTCCCCCCCTTCCATCTTATCCTATCACGAACCACATATTCTCCAGGCCACTCCCCTAGCTGTCTGTCCTAATTAGTACTAATCCACTCCCTTTTGAACCACTCCCTGACCTTACTAACCATCCTCTACACTATTTTCCTTCCCAATTCTACCTCTTTTTTATACCTCCTCTAATTTCCTACCTGTTTGTTTTATACCCTGCTCAATCTCTTCCATAACTCTCTTCTTCTTTCTACAACACCTACTGATACAAAATATCCCCTACTTAAAAAACTACTTTTACCATGGCCCCAACAAAAAAAACATATTTTTTCAAACATACTACTCTTAACCACCACAATAGCCTGTCCTACCATACCTTACTCACTCACCTCCTTAGAATATCATTCCCTCCCTGAACAAAACCATTACATCCATCAAACACTAGCATCCTCTTTCATCTTCTCCCTTAACCACAGTAACATAGCCTGTAACTCCAACTATATGCTACCAAAATTTCACAGAGCAACCCACATTACCTACTTCTCTTCCAAAAAGACTTTTAATAACCTCTAACAACTCCTTAAATCTCTACAATACCCCCAGCAACACTCCCTCTTAGATGGTGATATTCATCCAAATCCTGGCCCCAACACTAACTACACCAATAACCCAACCAATTTAACATTGCCTATAGTTTCTACACTAACAAAACCATGTAACTCCCTCTTGATAACTCACCTTAACATTAGAAGTATTAACAATAAAATTTCCCATCTACATGCTCTCCTTGTTGTACACTCATTTGACATACTGTCTTACAGAAACTAAAAAACATCTACTCTAGACCAGGAAATTACCCCTCCAGGCTACAACATTCTTAGAAATGACCATAAAATCAAAAAAGGTGAGGTATAGCCATTCTCTATAAATCTAACCTCCAACTTTCCCCCGTTAATGTGCTTCCTTCATTTGCCACCAATTCTGAAATCCTAACAACCAAACACCAAATCAACAACTCCAAATCTATCTGCTTTGTATGTTTCTACCCCCAAGTAATAATACCAATACTCTTGAGAACATGCTCAGTCACCTTTCTACCCAACTACCCCAGGAGACCATTGTACTAGGTGACTTTAACATAGACTGGTCCACTTGCAGTTCTCTAAATCCTACCAATCACATAAACCTCTTTGGTTTCTCACAAATAATAACAACTCCTACAAGAATCCACAAACCTAGCAACAAGAAAAGTACTCTGGATTGGATCCTTATTTATAGCCACCCTGAAACTTATACTCCAGGAACCCTTCCCGACGACATTATCGACCACATGCTTACCTACATTATTAGACAAAAAGTCCATATTCCAACTACTCATAACCTCCCGCTTAAAAAAATTCTTTAATCCAGACAGCTTCCTAACTGAATTACAAATATGTGACTGGTCACCACTAACCCATCTAGAACTTGATGAAGTCATTACCTACTTTAATACTAACTTTTTTCAAATCCTCGACTGCCATGCACCTTATCGCACTACTAGAATAAGAACAAAATCTGCCCCATGGCTCACAAAACAAACTAGGCAGAAGATATTCCTTAAAAATAAAATATGGGCTAAATGGAGAGCTACCAAATGCCCAACAAACCACCTTCACTATAAATAGCTAAGAAATGCCACCAAGAAGGATATTCTTAGAGATAAAAAAGACTTCTACCTTCAACTACAACAAACAAGCCAACAAACTCCACAAATATTTTTGGTCTGGAATAAACACACTTCTTCAGCCAGGCCACACCACTACTCCAGACCCAACTGGTTTCAACCATAATAACTCCAACCAGATCCCTGATGCCTTTAATAACTACTTTACTGAAGCCATTCTAACCCTGGCCAATTCTTTACCACCTTTCACTACTTCCCAAACTAATACTGTCAAAAGATTTTAATACTCTTAACATATACTGGAAGAATCACGCAGCTAAAGGTAGGCCAAAAAAGAGTTTATTTTACATGCATGGAGACATGCTACAACGTACATGGTATGTCAGCAGTCTAATTTCTGTACACTTTACATGGGTTTTTATACCCTCTTCTACACATACACAGCAGCTGGTTACTAGACAAGGAATTTCAGTCAAGGCTATAAATTCACTCACTGGAGCCTTAGATGGTCAAAAGTCAGACACAAGATAAGTTGGTGCCTACATCAAGGTACCATCTATACATTCCTCCTTGGTCAGAGGTCAGTCCCAAGATAGGCCTGTGCCTGGACCAAGGTAACATCTGTGCATTCCTTTCTGGTCAGAAAATTCCTTACAAGAAAAACAACCTATTTTAGCTTATTTTCTTTGCACGCAATGTAGTTTCACATTTTAACCCTAAGGAAAGACGAAAACGCAATTTTTTGCCAAGAGCGTTAATTTTTTGTATTGGGATTACGTTTGTCCTATTTTTTGAGTCATTAAACTGTGGAACCTTTGCTGGTGTTCGTGCCTTCGATTTGGTTGCTGTGGACTTACATTTTAACCCTTCCTATACAGGATACAAAGATGTTGAACACAAAGATTCTTACTACATTTCCCCCCTAACAACACTTTGTATCACCAGTAATACATTTTATTCATACAGTTTTTCGCATGATTCATTTTCTGTATATTCAGAATAATAGGCTTTAGTTGCATTAGCAGACAATACATTTGATATTATCATTCGGATGCAAGGAATGCAGCAACAACCCAACAGTAGGAATATAATAGCACCAACTTATATAGCAATTAAGACATTCATAAGTACTGTTCCCCAATTTCCAAACCAATTTTGGAAAAAGTCAGTCAATGGGTTCTGTCCTGGTTTTGTAAGTTCAGAAACTTGTTGTAAGATCTCCAGGTGATTGTCTATATCATGCTCATTGTCTGGAATAAAAGAACAACACTCCTCCTGGATAAGAGCGCAAGTACCTCCTTTCTCCGCTAGGGTGAAATCGAGCGCCATGCGATTCTGCAACACTACAGTCCTCATTGCAGTTAACTCATCCGTCACCAATTCTAGTGCAGAAAAAGTTGCATTGCTCAGAGTTTCTAACAGTTTTGACAGTTTTCTGAGCTCCCAAATAGATTTTACTGTCCCATAAGCTGGAAGAATACCAGCCCAAGAAATAATATCATCGCCCAAGTCCATGTGTGACAGCCCCTTGCTGCTACTATGGGCCAAATCGTGGTGATAGATCCAGGATGCATCAACATTACCTACAGGATTAACAGGTTTATTAACAGCACGTACATTTCGTATTTTACCTTGGGGAAGAGAAAATGTATGTCTTATAGCTGGTGCTAAATAACCCCAAAAACAACTGCCTGACCAATTCCTTGGTAACCATTTGTATGCTTTCCTACCACAGATAAAATAACAATCGTTTACTTTAAGTGTAATATTGACTGGAACAGAATGATTTCCTTTATCTTGCAGCCCTTTAAACAACATATCATACACAGATAACATTTTTTCAAAGAAACTTGTGTCATTAATAAGCCCTGTACTATTAATAAGCACTTTTATGGGCTTGAAACTCATTGCACAGTGTCCATCTATTGTACAGTTATGAATTATGTTTACATTACACTGACTCCATCCAACCTTAATCTTGCCCCCTCTTTGGAAGCATACAGTTCCATTCTGGCGACCCATGAGGGGTAATGCTATTTTGTCCTTTAAGGCTACTTCTGAAGTTTCAAATAGTAAATTAGTCCATGTATCATGTGGCCCCAAAGGGACTGTACCTAACATTAGACCACCATGTACAGTAGGAATAGCCGTACATATCCAACAATTTGAAACATTAAAAGATAGAGCATATGCATACTTAATAGCTTGATATGTATTAAAAGGTGGATGCCAGGCCGTATTTTCATCTCTCTTTACTTGGCTAGTCTTGTCTGAAAATAAAAACGGCCAAAACAGAAAAGTAACAATCACACTTATTAACAACAAAATTATTTTGGAATGCTTTGGTGGGAAAGGCTGCTCCCTTCCGGTATTTTTTTGCATTGCTACAACAGTCAGATATTTATATAAAACAAGATTATTACTAATCAGTGTTCCTCAGGGGAACCCAAATCTTTGTGCAGTTCAAACTGTTTCACTACTTTGCAATGCGTCAGATGGATCCACGAACTTCTTTCCTTTATTCGAACTGCTGTAGGTGTTGAAATCAAAACCTGGAATGGACCTTCCCACTTCGGTGAGGCCCACGTTTTCCTCTTGACAATTTTAATCCACACCCACTCCCCCGCTTTCACTTCCAGGATCCTGTTGTTCTTTTGATCTGAAAAATAATCATTCGTTAGAGAAGTGTTAGTTTTTGTCAGCATTTTCCTCATGTAATCTGCTATCTCTTCACCCCCCTCACGTTCCGCAGGCAAAAGACCTTGCCACTGCGGGACGTAATAAGGTCTCCCGTATAGTAGTTCAAATGGTGTGACCCCTTTTGAAGTGGGAGTGTCACGCATGGACAGGAGTGCCAGAGGTAAGCAGTTTATCCAAGACTGATGTGTCTCGGCCATGAGTTTATGTAACTTGCCTTTGAGAATGCCATTATGGTGTTCAACCAACCCTGCTGACTGTGGGTGGTAGGCACAATGGTGTTTTAACCTGATCTGGAAAATGGCAGCCAGCTTTTGAATAACTTGGTTTACAAAATGTGTACCATTATCAGAATAGATGCGTGTAGGTAGCCCAAAATGAGGGATAATGTTATTTGTAAGGGCCTTGGCTACCGACAGTGCATCTGGGTGTGCTACCGGAAAAGCTTCTACCCATTTTGTAAAAGCATCAATAATGACTAACACAAATCACTTCTGTTGAACAGGAGTTAGTTCAATAAAATCCATACAGATTGTGTGAAATGGATACGGAGGCAGCGGGAAAGCTGCTGGGGTGATCCGCACCCCACCACCATGGTATCGTGCACAAAGCAGGCACGATAAACAAAATCGTTTAGCATACGCTATAAAGCCCTTGGTCCAGAAAATTTGCTGGATTATCTGAACCATAGCAGCAGAGCTCAGATGAGATGGGCCATGCATCACTAATGAGGCATACCTAAAAAGGTTTGTTGGCAAGACATACTTATCATTTAGACCTACAAAAACTCCCTGCTTCTGAATAGCCCCATATTTAACCCATTGCTGTTTTTTCTGAACTGTACTAAGTTCCTGCATTACCTGTAAAGTTTGTAGATCAAATTTATCTGTAGGGTGAAGTTCCTTTTGTGTGGTCTCGAGTGCAAAAGTAGAGGTTAAGGCTACACTTTTTGCAGTTTTGTCAGCTAGTGCATTTCCAAGTGATACTGGATCCTTGGCATTTGTGTGTGCTGCGCACTTACAGATGGCCAATCCCCATGGCAGTTGGACAGCTTGTAAGAGGCTAAGGATTAAATCCTTGTGGGTTATTTCCTTTCCTGAGGCCGTAACCATTCCCCTATTTTTCCATTACTGTGCAAAGACATGGACCATAGAAAAAGCATACTGACTATCTGTGTAGATAGTAACTGCCTTATCCTTAGAGATGGTACATGCTCTGGTCAAAGCAATCAATTCGGCCGCTTGTGCGGACAGGTTCCTGGGGAGAGCTTTTGCCTCTAGCACCTTAGTCGCAGTTGTGACCGCATAACCCACTTGTGTAATACCTGCCTCATTCTTACGTGCTGACCCATCTACAAACAGGGTCCAATCTGAATTTGCCAAAGGTTGGTCCTTAAGGTCTGGTCTTGGTAAGACATTAGAGTGTATCAAATCTAAACACACGTGAGGGGCACCATCGTCAGCTGTAGGTAACAGCATGGCTGGATTAAGAGTGGTGCATCGCTCAATGGTCATGTGTGGTTGTGATAGTAACATTGTCATGCAGGACAAATGTCTGCTAGGAGAGAGAAAGGTAACTTTATCCTGTAGAAGTATTACCGCGACAGAGTGTGGTACTCGTAAGGTAAGGTCATGAAACAAAACTAGGGTTGCAGACGCCTGCACGGCTAGTGCAGCTGTGACTACTGCTTGTACACAGTGTGGCAATGATCGTGCCACTGTGTCCAGTTTACTGGAATAAAAAGCTAATGGTCTCAACTTATCCCCATAAGTTTGCAATAGAACCGATGTCATAAAGCCCTGCTTACAATCTACTGTCTGAACAAAAGGTTTTGTATAGTCAGGGAAGCTAAGTGTTGCAGATCCTGCTATCAATTGTTTTACCCTAGTAAATGCCTGTATTGCCTTATCCGTCCATTTCAGCGCATCATGCGCTGCCATAGGAAGTGCGAAAATAAGTTCCGAAAGTGAACTTACTTCCTCTGCATAGTTGGGAATCCAACTACGACAAAAATTTGTTATTCCTAAAAATGACATCATTTTTTTTTTTGTACTGGGCATTGGTGCCTGTAAAATAGCTTCTTTTCTACAGCTATCTTGTTGTCTGCCAGCATTTGAAGTGGTATAGCCTAGGTACCGTACTTCAGTTTTACAAAATTGTAATTTAGCTTTATTTACCTTATGTCCCTTTTTCGCCAAAAAATGCAACAACCGAATAGTTTCGGACTCACAGACAGCCTCCGTGGGTGCAGCCAGTAAGATGTCGTCCACGTACAATAGTAGATGACAGCCATACTCTGGTTGAAACTGTGCCAGGTTGGTCGACATTTCTTGCGAAAAGATTGTAGGGCTCTCACAATATCCCTGCGGCAGTCTTGTGTATGTGTACCGCTTGCTCATAAACGTAAAGGCGAACCAAAACCTACTATCTTCCTGTAGAGGGATAGAAAAAAATGCGTTACTGATATCAATGACAGAAAAATACTTATCTGTGGGAAGGATATCATTTAACAAAACAGATGGATCTGGGACCATAGGAGCCCTTGGTACCACAGCAGTATTCACAGCCTGCAGATCCTGTACCATTCTCCAGGTCCCGTTCGGTTTCCTTACTGGGAACAAGGGTGTGTTACACGGTGAACCTGTGCATGGAATTAAAACCCCAGCTCATAGTAGAGCCGTGATCACTGATAGAATGCCTTATTCTGCCTTTTTACTTAATGGATACTGATGCTTGTGAGGTCTAAAATCGGATTTTGGAGTTATTTTAACCTGTCCTGCTGTTTTTATTAGCCCAATGTCATGTTGCCCACGGGACCATAAGGAGTCTGGCACTGATTGTAACTTTAATTCTTCCTGCAGGGTTAGGAGATATAGTCACAATGGCCCTCCCCCGGGTGGCGTTAGCCTGTCTTCGCGGAGGTGCACTGTTGGTCTAGCCTGGGTGACCCAATTTAGTCTTTGTACCTGAACTCCTTTACATGCCAATTGTTCTGGCGTCATTTTAGCCCATTCAGTAACTTTCCTCCCCACCAGATACCATGCCATTTGTTCTTTCCTTGTTACAGAGACATGGGCGATAGAATTATTGCGAAAAAGTAACTGCATATCTTTTGTAAGACCGCATGTAACTGCAGAGTTTCCTGATTTATCCCAATAGAGATTTTGTAACAGGATTTTTGTGACCTTGTGTTTAAAGAATTGCTCTTCATATTTGTCGTCTGGTCCTACATACTTTCTGTAATACATTGTACAGTGTAGTTGTTTAGCTACCACTGGCGGTTGTGTGCCATATTTGCTTAAGGCCAAATAAGTTAGCTCATTTACTACATTTTGTGGTCCAGTTTCAACAAGATCATTACTGTACCAGTAGTGTAAATCACCCTGCCCCACCTGTAACATAACATCTTGAATTTCTACTCATTTGGCTAGAACCCCTGATGCCGTCGGCACAGCTGCTATGCCAAACACGTGCATTAAATCTCTCCCTAATAAGTTTACAGGGCAAATTTTGGAGATAATGACTCGAAACCTGATAGTTTGGTTAGTTTCAGGGTCCGTGAACCATAAGGGTTTAGATAGTGGTTCCTTATAAATGCGGCCATTTGCTGCCTTGACTAATACATAGTCATCAAAAGTTACATCGGAGGCCCCTGAATCACACAAAAATTCTACATCCTTTCCCTCTACTTGAAGTGTGATTATTGGTTGTGCCTCTAGCTGCATAGTTATAGCCAGTGCTGTTAAGTTAACAACCTGATATTCGCCTTTGTCTGAAAAATCAGTCATTTCATTCTCCCATCCTGCACATTCTCCCTTACCCTCTTTGTTTACGTCCTCAAAAGCTACCTTTTCACTCTGCCTTATTGAGTCTGGCCCATCAGCCTTTTTGTCCGGGTCTGATTTACCTCTACCACCATCATATAGTCATGCTGACTCGTGATCCGGGGTGGTTTTAGTTCTTTCAGAAGACCGGCAATCCCTCGCAAAATGTCCCTTTTTACCACATTTGAAACATTCTCCTCTTTTCTGTCTGCCTTCATAATCTTCGGAATGTCCCACATTCCCTCTTCCTCTGCCCCTGCCTCTGCCCCTTTCTCTACCCCTGTTAGTCGGACCTTGCAGTAGCATAAGTGTCCCATCTTCACTCACCGTAAAGGTTTGAGCTTGTTTCCTTTTCCTTTCTTCTAAATATTTTTCTGCATGTCTTGCATACTCCAGTAAGGGTTGCAGACGTGCCGTCCTATGGTCTATCATATGTTTTTGAATGAAGTTACTGATTGCAGTTCTACATCCTTTTAAAAAGGCATTTTTTAACTGTTGTTCATAAGGTAAATCATCTTTTTGATTGGGTGGTTTGTTCATTCCACTATGGTTATCAAAACACTGGGTAAGTCTCTGCAAATAGTTGTCTACTTTTTCATCGTCTGCTTGTACACATCTATTGATACAGGTCCAGTCTGCCCTAGGCTTCCATTTATCCATAATACGGGTTAGTAAATCCTTAACCTGCTTTTGGCATGAGTCTGAATTGTAGGCAAGTGGTCTATCGTCTTCCCTGGTTATGGGGTTCCAGTCCCCACAGACCAGGTGCCAGTCGGGACCCAAAATTTGTCGAACTACTTGTTCCGTTTCTACGGCATTTAGCTTATAACTTTCTATCATGCCTGCAATATCGTCACAAAACTTGGTCATATCTAACCTAGGGTGTGCTATTTCTTCTACAGCTTTTTGAATGTCCTCCCGCATCCAGGGTCGATAGACTAAAATGGTGGGACCCTGTCCGGATGTACCCGCTTGCGGATTTGCAACTTCTATGAGGGGATACTCTGTGGATGCCGAATTGACTTTGGCTTCCTTTTGTGTCCATTCTGATGTATCTATATTACGGCTCCGGAGTTTCAGGGTTTTACCTACTTGTTTTGTCAGTACTACGGGGGGTACAGTTTTATCCTGATTCTCTGTGTCATCTTCCTGATACTGGGGTGGACTAACCCTGTCTTCAGTGACGTCAGGATACAAGGGTGGGGCTGTTGGTTTACGACAGACAATAGATGTTTCGTCATCTTCTTTGTGGACAAAAAATGCACCTTTTGCACTCAAGCCACTACTTTCCTTATTTGAAAATTGTTTCTTATATCTCTTATTAGCTTCTTTTAACCATTTCTGTGCTTGAGGAAATCCTACCTTTTTTTGTTTCTTAACCTTACCTCCCGTGTCCCTGCGCAGGTCTCTCACTAGATTTTGACATTCTAATCTATTTAAGGTACCACTAAACCCATCATTTTTCTTCCATTTTTTCATATATTTCAAGTTTTTTGGATGTAATTTAAACATATATTCCTCATCCTCAGTCCTTTTATTTAAGCAGCCCTTACTAACACAACAACTGCTTCCTATTCCCATTTTTCTTATTTAAAAGAAAAACTGTTTCCTTTTCCTGAGATCTCTACCGGTCTTTTGTAAAATTTTAAACAAAAGAAATTCCTTTATGACTAGTCCTTTAAAAAAAACTTTTACAAAAAAAAGCTTACCTTACTGCGGATCTTCCGCCCTCGTTCGTCACCGTCCCATGGATCGAATCTAAGAGTGACTGGCCTCTACTTACGACTTCTTCGTCGGAGGTCTTTCCGTTCAAGGGAGCCCGAGATTCGTTCTCCCCTTCCTGTACAGGTTTTTCAGTCCCTCTTATGCGATTCGTACCGTGAAGAGGTGGCCTCATGTTCTTGGGCGCCAGAAATGTCAAAAGATTTTAATACTCTTAACATATACTGGAAGAATCACGCAGCTAAAGGTAGGCCAAAAAAGAGTTTATTTTACATGCATGGAGACATGCTACAACGTACATGGTATGTCAGCAGTCTAATTTCTGTACACTTTACTTGGGTTTTTATACCCTCTTCTACACATACACAGCAGCTGGTTACTAGACAAGGAATTTCAGTCAAGGCTATAAATTCACTCACTGGAGCCTTAGATGGTCAAAAGTCAGACACAAGATAAGTTGGTGCCTACATCAAGGTAACATCTATACATTCCTCCTTGGTCAGAGGTCAGTCCCAAGATAGGCCTGTGCCTGGACCAAGGTAACATCTGTGCATTCCTTTCTGGTCAGCAAATTCCTTACAAGAAAAACAACCTATTTTAGCTTATTTTCTTTGCACGCAATGTAGTTTCACATTTTAACCCTTCCTATATAGGATACAAAGATGTTGAACACAAAGATTCTTACTACAAATACCTGCAATACTTCATTACCTACCTTTCAGATACAACCTGTATCTACATCCCTCTTCTGTAAGCTACTTCAGAAACTGAAACCTTGTACCCCTTCTGCTGACCGTCTCCTATTTGAATTCCTACAAATAGCCACAAAAAACATAGCCTATCCTATCTCTATCCTTATTAATAGAAGTATCTCAGAAGGCAAAATCCCTGCTCTATGGAAGATATCCCACATCATCCCTCTACACAAAGGTGGTCCTTCTACTGAGCTTTCAAACTATCACCCTATTGCTTTACTCTCCCCTTTAGCTACGATCATGGAAAAATGTATTCACAAACAATTGCTTAACAACTTACTAAAAAATAACCTACTTGCAAACTGCCAACATGGCTTTAGGCCATTCCATAGCACATCGACTGCCCTCTTATCCTTTACCGACTCTATATATAAAAATCGTAACAATAACTCTTTTTCCTCTGCACTATTTATTGACCTGTCAAAAGCCTTCGATATGGTTAACCATAACTTACTACTAGACAAACTAAATGCCCATTCTCTCAATCCTCAAGCTATACAATGGTTTAGGTCTTATCTGGAAAATAGACAGCAAGCAGTACTCTGGTAGAACAATCTGTCTTCTCTACTCCCAGTTAATATTGGAGTACCCCAGGGCTCTATCCTAGGTCCCTTACTCTTTTCTTTATTTATTAACAATCTACACATCAACATACCTCAAGCCACCTGCATTCGATACGCTGACGACTCCACCTTAATCTGTACAGCCAAGAATATAGCCACTCTCCACTCTCTTACCCAAACTGTTTTTCAAAATGTTGAAAACTGGTTTATGCAGCACTGCCTCCTCCTAAATCCCAAAAAAACTAAACTACTACTTTTTACCCCAACTCACAAATCACCTACTCCTTTCTCCTCTATAATCTCTAACAATGGTACCAACATTACCCCAGATACTACAACCCGCCTACTAGGTGTAACAATTGATAATCGTCTCAGCTATGATGAACACATCAACTCCACTATAAAGTCTGTTAACAAAAAACTTGGCAATCTCTATAAAATCAAACCCTTCCTTACCCCTTCTGCAAGGAAAATTATTGCCCAAACCCACCTAATTTCTACCCTTTTCTATGCCTGTGTTATATATACTAACCTATCCTCAAACAACCTCTCTAAACTCTCCACCTGCTATAATAGCATAGCTAGATTCATCACAAGCTCCCCCTTTAAAACTCACCACTGCCTTAACCTCAAACAACTAGAATGGATAGAATTGTAAAAACATATACTCTGTCAACAATTACTTATTACTCAAAAGATCCTATACCACCCTAACAACACCCCTATCCTCACTAATCTAATTACACCATATACAAATCTATCCACACTACGCTCTGCTAATAAGCTTCTAGTTTCCTCAAATAAAGCTAATAACAAAGCTGGGGATTCACTCTTTTCAAACACTGCAGGAAAAATCTGGAACCAGCTTCCCTCAGAATTATCTTCCCTTGCTTCTACTTCTCTTTTTAAAAAACATCTTAAAGAACATCCAAAAACTCACTGGCTTTGTCCATGCACTAACCCAGACTGATATTTTTGTACACTTTTACTCTTACCCCTTTCCCTACTCCTGTAACCCATGTCTCCAAAACTAGTTGCTACTCTGTCTTTGATTTATGAGAATAACATTGGGGTTCTCTTTCCCCTACCTGAGACTTGCTCATATCTTCTACTGTGTTTGGTATAATTATTTAGTAGAATTTTTACTAAATCTGTTATAGTTTAAAAATATATTATTATAACTGCTGTTAGAATAATACTAGACTGTAATGTGATTCTTTATGTTGCTATGCATTGTTAACTTTGTCTGTTCATGCTTGGAGCTTTTCTCCCCGGGCCTCTACTGAAAATGGACATATATCCAGCTAGACTAGCCCGGTTAACAAATGTAAAATAAAATAAATAAATAAATATTTTAAGGAAAAGCTTTCCAACTTAATCTATGGGAGAGTTATTGGGTATAAATGAGACAGTGGGGTGTAGGTGGCAGTGAGTTGGTAAGTAATGTGTGATAATATATATTGCATCAGTGAGAGGTTTAAAATGGAGGTTGGATAGTGGGAAAGGGGAAAGGATCATTTGATGATCTTGATTGAGATTTATCAGTACAATAGTTATCTGAAACTTACTACTGCACCATATTAATTCCTGAAGAAAACAAAACAATAGGATTAATGAACAAAGTATGATAATCAATTGATAAATAAAGGTTATTTAAAAAGGGGGCAAGTTATGGGTTAGATTTAGGACCTGTATTTTTTTGGTCTTCATTATGTTTATTATGTTTGCTCCTATTTCTAGTTAATGTTCAATGCAGGTGGTAATCATATTCAAAACCACAGAAGAACTTGTTAAAGAATCTACTAACATACTGGTTAGGAGTATATCAGGAGTATACACCTTATTACCAAACCAAATATCTAACTGTACATTAAAACTAACCAAACTCTCTCTACCTTCTTCAAGCTTGAAGGTTAAACATTCCATAGCCTTTCAGCACTAAAAGAAATAATTCATTTTTATGCTCAAACTACAAGTTGATAAGTAAACCAGAGAATAGTTATTCCTAGTAAAGAATGAATAATGTAGACATTTCAACCATAGCAGCTATGATATAACTTCAGTTGCAAAACATTTCTAAATTAGAATCAAACCCCCTCTAATCAACCTATAGCCCATTGAGAATGGAGATAATTGAGCAAGCCTATTCCTATAGCTTACATTTTCACTTTTAATATTTGTTAAGTGAAGGTCCTCTGATTTCTTTCTATCTTCTGGGTTTGTGAGATGTTTTACATGCAAGCATTAGTGCAGTATTTTGTGTGTGGCCTAATGGTAGCTTTATGTCTTACCCCCTACTTGTTATATAATGTAACATGTAATTTATTAAGGAATAGATTTTCCTAGTTATTGAACTGGTTGGCAATAATTATCCCAAGATCTCCAGTCGTATTATCCTTTTAGTAAAAGTTTATTACCTAGTGCATATGTGTAACCGGGATTTTTATTATCAAAGTTTGACACCTTACATTTTTAGGGTTAAACAACATTCCTTTGGACTCAGACAACTATATGAGTATCCACATACATTTACAATGCTGCCAGATCTCAAATATTAGTTACAATAGATTGCATTTTAGAGTCATTGGCAAACATACTAACTGAAATATTAGGACCCATGGAAAAGTCTGACATGACTATCCTGAACAATATTGGACCACAGGTCAACCTTTAGGAACTCCCTCATTTACAACCCTATCTTCTGAGTAGATGTTCCTAATTCTCACCCTACAGACTCTATCCTGTAACCATTTTGCTACCCATCTGAGGATAAAGTTGTTAATTCTAAAGGCTTGCTTTAGTGTAATTATTTCTGTGTGGGCTGTTAAGTCAAAGTACATAACATATGCTGACATTGCTAGATCCAAAATGTCAAACAGATTTAAATAAAATCTAATAAGATTGGTCAAGCAACACTGTCCTACCAAAAAAAATGTTGGGTTGATGTTTTGGCATTTTTTCACTTCACTCTGTTGTTACTTTATTAGTATTCTCTCAAAACATTTATCAATTATGCTGGTTTAGCTTATCAGGTGATACTTGTCCTCAGTGGTCTAAATTTTTCCTTTGTGTACTGGTGCTTCTTTCTCACTGCAGTGGTGGTGCTGCGGTAGCATTGTCACCTCACAGTAAGACGTTGTCCTGTTCGATTCTCAGCTAGAGCATCTTCTGTGTGGAGACATGCGTGAATGGGTGTACCTTCTTTGAAGGTTGTGCGT
Organism: Protopterus annectens; assembly: GCF_019279795.1. Taxonomy (NCBI): domain Eukaryota; kingdom Metazoa; phylum Chordata; order Ceratodontiformes; family Protopteridae; genus Protopterus; species Protopterus annectens. The sequence continues at coordinate 855,371,492 of NC_056745.1, forward strand.
CAGGGCCGGCAACTCGGCATGTAAAAATCTACTGCCAATCATTAGCGGACCGGAGTTCCACTGTGGCGACCCCTAACTGGGAAAAGCCGAAAGACATAGCAACAACAACAACAACTGGTGCTTCTTTCCATAAAGAAAGAATAAATCTGTTTGGAGTGATTTTTATTATAAAAAAGACAAGTGCTATATTAATTGCTTTCTTATGATAGCCAGAAGAAAGCCATTTAACCCATCATGACCTCCTACTGAATTAGATTTTATTGCTGAAATAGTTTTTGAACCTTTTGATAGCACACACTTAATTCTTCCTGCAAGAATGCAATCATATCATTATGATTCATTGAAAATTTACTAAGGCTTCAAAAATAAATAAATACATTCTAAAACCAGTATACTAGGGTCAAAAATTGCTGCACTATTTCCTGCTACATTCATTATGGATTGGCTGTCATTCTTACAGCTCATCAAATCCTCAAATGCTTGAAGAATGATTTATGTTACTACTTTTGAAGTTGGATAATTTCAGCTCCTACTTCCTTTTAGCTGTTCTTATTGTTTACCAACATTTTTTTTGATGGCTTGGATTTTTTTGCTACTTTTGATAGGGAATCTCTTATTTGCCTATTTTCTTTCTTGTATATAATCCATCCCGTCTACCTGACTTGATGTTATGTTCACAGTGACCATATTTTTCTACCACAAAACTGTAAAAAAAATCACAACTATATTATAATCCTACTAACCGTCAAAAAATCTTCTTTGAGAAAACCTGTGTTCCTCTATCATATTAAACATGGGCCTCCAATGAAAATGGGCTCTTGGTCAATCAGACATACCCTGTAAACAAATGTCAAATAAATAAATAAGTAAACATTTGTTTTTGTCAATAAATGATGACTTAATTTCCCATTTGACACACAAGTGATCTGAGTTGAATATCCTTGGTTTAACAACATAACTCTTAATGTTCAACTTGTCATGGACCCATCTAACACCCAGGACAATGTACTTTTTTTTACTATTTCTTAATAGTTATAACAAAATGAGATTATATAGATTTTATAATATTGTTTGTACTTTGTTCTTTGACATTAGGCATACCCAGTTCTCATTTGTTACAGTAATGTTTTCTGCTGCTATTGTAGCTCACTTATTACTAAAGCACATTTTAGTTCCACCCGTAATTTGTTTCAGAGGAGAATTTTGGAATGGGAGTGTGACATCCCCATTCTGGGTCAGTAATCAAGGAGTTTTAATACTCATCACTGACACTGGAGAGGGACATTCACTTTGAACAAAAATACATACACAAAGTATTTCCAGATGCAGCTGTCTGTATCAAGCAAAATGTTTCTCTTAGGAGCATACAGGGTACACACTCACTCTGGGGTCTGGGTTTCTCTGTCTCTCTCTCCAGGTCCCCAGTAAGACTCCCCACTGACACAGCTGTAGAGTTGAGTTCTCAACCAAGTATCCAAGCCATGTCCTCCATCATCCTCTCTGTGAATCCAGTGCTTTATGCCCCTCCTCCAAGTAGCTGAGACACACACACACACACACACACACACACACACACACACACACACACACACACACACACACTTTGAGATTTGATTTGCGCGTATACACACACACACACACACACACACACACACACACACACACACACACACACACACACACACTCCTGGGAAAGGCTGGCACAGATCGACTAGCTATGCCCCCAAACTATAAGGTAGTTACTGCCACCAGACACTCCAAAGCCAGCTGTTCTAAGCTTCTTACAGGGGTATCCAATTATACTGAGTGAAATTAATATTAATACAAATGATAGTGTTTGACTAATGCAGTAAGGCTTTCAGAAGTGGCCATAGATTTACCAAATATATGTAAACCAATAAATAAAAAGAAAGTTCAACAACTCCAATAGTGAAAAGAACAGGAACTTTCCAAAGAAACTCGTACACGAAAGGGTGTAAATTCTTTTATTCCACAATCCTATGGCAGTTAAGCGCTTTCAACTGGAACCCAGTCTTCTTCAGAACAGTCAAAAAACACCATAACATCCTTTTTATACGTAAACCAATACAATCATTTAAAAATTGCGCCAAAACACTTAAAGATACAGTGCACATTCAGCAGCAATGACCATAAAAAATCAATATTTATAGTCTTCCTAGATATTTAAATAAACCCTTATCTAGTATATACAATAATTATACTATGCAAACTATTAAACTATATAAAATATTTGTAAAACATTTATAAATTTAAAATTATTTTTAAATATGTTTGTTATGAAACATGTATGTTAACTATATATAATATATATAACTAAAAACTCTATTTCAAATTCATACTACTATCAATATTTAAAGACTTGAGACTCTTTAATGAATCAATAAGTATATTGCTAATACTATAATAACTCAATGACTTATACTAAGAGAGGACCAAGAAAGGTTTAATACTGATGGACTCGTTTAGTCCTGGGGGTCTAGTAGCGTCTAATAAAATCTGCCATCTGCTTTCCAAAGCCGCTAATTTCATCTTCCAATTCCCCCCAAATATTGAATAACTAATGGTATCTATGATAGCAAACTGAAAAGTGTGCTCTTTACCATATTCATGGATATGTTTAAACAATGCGTTCTTCATGTCCTTCCTCTGAATACGGTAAAGGTGTTCATATATACGCTTTTTGAAAACTCTTTCAGTCTTGCCTATGTAATACATAGGACAAGTACAACATGTAGCAATATATATCACCCTACTTGTGTTGCAATTTCCAGTTCTAGTTCTGATACATGTAGAGTTGAAGTTTTTAAGTCTAATGTATCTGGATTCATTAATAAACTTACACTGTTTACATCTGCCACATTTTGTTGTGCCTTTATACATATCCTTTGTGGCATTATCATAATTGGCTTTCTCTAATAATCTTTTTATATTAATGCCTGTCTTATATACAAATTCAGGAGAATTTCCCACATTACGTTCCAAATTCGAACTAACAAGTATATTCCAATGTTGTCGTAATATGTCCTTAATAAAACACGTATGTGGAGTGTAAGTCAAAATACATGCTCGACTAGAATAACTGGATGGCAGCCCTTCATGTTTTTCATTAACTATATATTTACCTAATAAAGGGGGGTATTTCTTACCCCATTCATTACCCACATATTCTATTGTATCCAGGAGCATGTGATCCGGATATCCACGATTACTAAATAATGTCCTAATGGTATCAAGTTCCGTTCTCATCACAGCTTCAGTCGAAGACATCCTCGCTGCACGGATACACTGCCCCTTTACGATGTTTTTAAAAATATGTGGAGGATGGTTACTTGTAAAATGTAGGTAATCATTGGAAAAAGTTGGTTTGCGGAAAATTCTAGAAGTGAATGTGTGTTGGTCAAGACCAACCACGACGTCCAAATAAGCAATGTCCACAGTACTAGTTTGATGAGTAAATTTTAAAAATGTAGAGGAGAGGTTAATGAAAGACATAAATTCTTGTAATTCCTCTATAGAGGCCTTCCACAAAATAAAAATGTCATCCAAATATCTGGCATAGAATGTGATATAGGTATAAAAATGACTCTTAAATAACACTTCCTCTTCCCATTCCAGCATCACCATGTTGGCAAAGATGGGGGCACACGACGCACCCATAGCAACACCTTTTGTTTGCTTGAAATATTCCCCTTGAAACACAATGTAATTGTGATCTAACACAAGTCCCATCATGTCACACAGCAACACAACCTTGTCCCAACTAACCCCTGCATGTTTCCTGAGGCTGTTTGAGAAATGTTCGATTCCTAGTTCTCTGGGTATACTGGAGAAAAGATCGACCACATCAATGGTGACTAAGATGAGGTCTGGTCTCCAATATTCATGTTGTAATTTGCCCAAAAAACTCCACGAATCTTTCATGATGTGTGGGATATTTCCATAAATGTGTTTTAGCTGGTGATCAATCCATTTCCCTATGTTGTAAGTCTTGGAATGGGAGCCGGAAATGATGGGTCTGAAGGGTGGTTGCTCCAAGGATTTATGAAGTTTGGGTATGCCAACAATGGTTGCCAAAATGGGGTGGTCATTCTTCAAAAACATGTAAGTGTCATTTGTAATCCTGTTGTCTATTAAATATTCCTCTATAGCCAGATCTATACGATGGTGTCCGATGTTAATCTGATTTAAGGAGACATTTTCGTAAGTGTCTGCCTGATTTAAGATGTCATAGATGCAAGACTTGTATGCTTCAACGTAAAAAAGTACTATCCCACCACCCTTGTCGGGTTTCATGATGCGTACTTCTTTGTTGTGCATCACTTGATTAAGACATTCCTTTTCTGATTGAGTGAGATTGTGTGGTGGACCATTATACAACAAATTCCTATGTCTAATGTCCCTGTGTAGTCTGTAAATATCTTGACTAACCAATTTCTCAAAATTTGATATACTGGGATGAGATACAGGAACATAGGAACTCTTTTTGCGCAACTGTATGTTTTCCGTACCAACTACCTGGTCCGTTGAGCCATCAAAAATCACAGCCAAATTGAGTTTGCGACAAAAAAGTTTCACCTGCTTGATATTATCAACTAAATTATTGCTAACAGTAGGAATAAACTTCATTCCTTTGTGCATGACCCGAATGAAGTCGTCATTTACCTCCACATCTGTGTAGTTATAGACTTTGAAACCTTCAAAACATGTGACCATAGGATAATTCAAAGATGACTTCCTACTACTAGTTGTATTTCCCTCCAAAACAATATTCTGATCAATAAGAGGGGTAAATGTCACAAATTCAGTTTCATAAGTCTTGTCCACTGTAACTACACTGGCTCCTGTGTGGGAATGTTGATCTATTTTTTGTATTGGGTCCACTGTTTGTTGGGATGTCTTGCAAAAAGAGGCTTGGCACTCTGAAAATCCCTATGTGTAGTCCGACGGGGGGTGGACATAAAACCTACTTCTGACTCTTTAACTTTAGGCCATATATAAGCTCTGTTGTTACTGTATGCTTCATGGTCCCTAGTTAGTTTCTTGCTTTTCCTCTCAAATATAATATTGGCCCTACTCTCAGCTTGATAAAATTGTTTTTTAAAAAGATCATTCCAGGTCTCATAATCTACATCATTACATATAGTCTCATACATGATTTCTAACTCGTCTCCTAAGAAGTCACGTTTCTCTTGTTGATATTTTAATAACAGTTCCATGAAAGCAATTCCAAAACCATCAAACATACTATTAAATTCATTCATCACTTCCACATTATAAAATATGCCTAATGGTAATTTAAAAAATCGTAAACCTTTAGGTACCATCTTCAGATTTATACAATTTTTTAAATAATTAACATCTATTTTTGCATTATTATATGCAGTAAGTTTCTTACCAAAGTCATAAATCATTTCTTTCAGAGAGCTATATATGTGATTTTTCTCATTAAATTTCTTATTATAATTCTTTTTACCAAAGTCATACATATCACCATGTCCATTTAGAACATTTTCAAATAGCTCTCTTTCATTTGTCTTTGTGGTAAACAATTCACTATTCATTATTTTATTGTATTCAGGTTGATCAAAAATCCTTTTTGTTTGTTTAGGTTTAGGGCTAGATATAATATAGGCAACAGTACCTTTTTTGTCAATATGATGTTTCTGCTGAATACTCCCGTTAGGTTTGTTCGTGTATACCGTCTTTGGTCTAGCCCCATTCCGTTCGGCCTCACGTCTTGCCCTCGATATACTAAAGTCAAAAGTAAAGTCCTGGGCTGGTGTGAGTGCTTCATCGTGAAAAACAAACCGCCGCTGTTCTTTAGGTGATATGGCAAAACCGTCACTAGTATCCGGTAAATCTATTGTGGCTTTGTTGTTGTGAACTGCATCCTCCGAAGGTAGTAAAACTACGGGAAAGCCACGTTCAGGTGTGGGTAACCTCCTCCTGAAACTCGTTGCCTCATGTCCCGATGCATCAACGCCAGACACCTTCCGGTTTTCTTCAGGGACTTCCCCTTCCCTTCTAAACGCCAACGTGCTTTTTTTCGATGGACAACCGTCACTTTGGGGTGAATGCAAATCAGGCATAGTTTGCAATCCATCATTAGAAGCCTGAAGTGCCTTATTAAAACCAATATTGTTTGGAAGTACCTTATTGGAGGCAATACTGTTTAAGAGTTCAAACTAATTTTAAATTTATAAATGTTTTACAAATATTTTATATAGTTTAATAGTTTGCATAGTATAATTATTGTATATACTAGATAAGGGTTTATTTAAATATCTAGGAAGACTATAAATATTGATTTTTTATGGTCATTGCTGCTGAATGTGCACTGTATCTTTAAGTGTTTTGGCGCAATTTTTAAATGATTGTATTGGTTTACGTATAAAAAGGATGTTATGGTGTTTTTTGACTGTTCTGAAGAAGACTGGGTTCCAGTTGAAAGCGCTTAACTGCCATAGGATTGTGGAATAAAAGAATTTACACCCTTTCGTGTACGAGTTTCTTTGGAAAGTTCCTGTTCTTTTCACTATTGGAGTTGTTGAACTTTCTTTTTATTTATTGGTTGACAGGGCTGAACAGGAGACTACCTTAGGGGCTTCATTGTCTCGAGAGGAGTTCAATGGACTTCGGGCTGAAGTATCAGCCGTGCAGGGCGAAATACGTAAACTGTTTGAACTCTTAAACAGTATTGCCTCCAATAAGGTACTTCCAAACAGTATTGGTTTTAATAAGGCACTTCAGGCTTCTAATGATGGATTGCAAACTATGCCTGATTTGCATTCACCCCAAAGTGACGGTTGTCCATCGAAAAAAAGCACGTTGGCGTTTAGAAGGGAAGGGGAAGTCCCTGAAGAAAACCGGAAGGTGTCTGGCGTTGATGCATCGGGACATGAGGCAACGAGTTTCAGGAGGAGGTTACCCACACCTGAACGTGGCTTTCCCGTAGTTTTACTACCTTCGGAGGATGCAGTTCACAACAACAAAGCCACAATAGATTTACCGGATACTAGTGACGGTTTTGCCATATCACCTAAAGAACAGCGGTTTGTTTTTCACGATGAAGCACTCACACCAGCCCAGGACTTTACTTTTGACTTTAGTATATCGAGGGCAAGACGTGAGGCCGAACGGAATGGGGCTAGACCAAAGACGGTATACACGAACAAACCTAACGGGAGTATTCAGCAGAAACATCATATTGACAAAAAAGGTACTGTTGCCTATATTATATCTAGCCCTAAACCTAAACAAACAAAAAGGATTTTTGATCAACCTGAATACAATAAAATAATGAATAGTGAATTGTTTACCACAAAGACAAATGAAAGAGAGCTATTTGAAAATGTTCTAAATGGACATGGTGATATGTATGACTTTGGTAAAAAGAATTATAATAAGAAATTTAATGAGAAAAATCACATATATAGCTCTCTGAAAGAAATGATTTATGACTTTGGTAAGAAACTTACTGCATATAATAATGCAAAAATAGATGTTAATTATTTAAAAAATTGTATAAATCTGAAGATGGTACCTAAAGGTTTACGATTTTTTAAATTACCATTAGGCATATTTTATAATGTGGAAGTGATGAATGAATTTAATAGTATGTTTGATGGTTTTGGAATTGCTTTCATGGAACTGTTATTAAAATATCAACAAGAGAAACGTGACTTCTTAGGAGACGAGTTAGAAATCATGTATGAGACTATATGTAATGATGTAGATTATGAGACCTGGAATGATCTTTTTAAAAAACAATTTTATCAAGCTGAGAATAGGGCCAATATTATATTTGAGAGGAAAAGCAAGAAACTAACTAGGGACCATGAAGCATACAGTAACAACAGAGCTTATATATGGCCTAAAGTTAAAGAGTCAGAAGTAGGTTTTATGTCCACCCCCCGTCGGACTACACATAGGGATTTTCAGAGTGCCAAGCCTCTTTTTGCAAGACATCCCAACAAACAGTGGACCCAATACAAAAAATAGATCAACATTCCCACACAGGAGCCAGTGTAGTTACAGTAGACAAGACTTATGAAACTGAATTTGTGACATTTACCCCTCTTATTGATCAGAATATTGTTTTGGAGGGAAATACAACTAGTAGTAGGAAGTCATCTTTGAATTATCCTATGGTCACATGTTTTGAAGGTTTCAAAGTCTATAACTACACAGATGTGGAGGTAAATGACGACTTCATTCGGGTCATGCACAAAGGAATGAAGTTTATTCCTACTGTTAGCAATAATTTAGTTGATAATATCAAGCAGGTGAAACTTTTTTGTCGCAAACTCAATTTGGCTGTGATTTTTGATGGCTCAACGGACCAGGTAGTTGGTACGGAAAACATACAGTTGCGCAAAGAGTTCCTATGTTCCTGTATCTCATCCCAGTATATCAAATTTTGAGAAATTGGTTAGTCAAGATATTTACAGACTACACAGGGACATTAGACATAGGAATTTGTTGTATAATGGTCCACCACACAATCTCACTCAATCAGAAAAGGAATGTCTTAATCAAGTGATGCACAACAAAGAAATGCATCATGAAACCCGACAAGGGTGGTGGGATAGTACTTTTTTACGTTGAAGCATACAAGTCTTGCATCTATGACATCTTAAATCAGGCAGACACTTACGAAAATGTCTCCTTAAATCAGATTAACATCGGACACCATCGTATAGATCTGGCTATAGAGGAATATTTAATAGACAACAGGATTACAAATGACACTTACATGTTTTTGAAGAATGACCACCCCATTTTGGCAACCATTGTTGGCATACCCAAACTTCATAAATCCTTGGAGCAACCACCCTTCAGACCCATCATTTCCGGCTCCCATTCCAAGACTTACAACATAGGGAAATGGATTGATCACCAGCTAAAACACATTTATGGAAATATCCCACACATCATGAAAGATTCGTGGAGTTTTTTGGGCAAATTACAACATGAATATTGGAGACCAGACCTCATCTTAGTCACCATTGATGTGGTCGATCTTTTCTCCAGTATACCCAGAGAACTAGGAATCGAACATTTCTCAAACAGCCTCAGGAAACATGCAGGGGTTAGTTGGGACAAGGTTGTGTTGCTGTGTGACATGATGGGACTTGTGTTAGATCACAATTACATTGTGTTTCAAGGGGAATATTTCAAGCAAACAAAAGGTGTTGCTATGGGTGCGTCGTGTGCCCCCATCTTTGCCAACATGGTGATGCTGGAATGGGAAGAGGAAGTGTTATTTAAGAGTCATTTTTATACCTATATCACATTCTATGCCAGATATTTGGATGACATTTTTATTTTGTGGAAGGCCTCTATAGAGGAATTACAAGAATTTATGTCTTTCATTAACCTCTCCTCTACATTTTTAAAATTTACTCATCAAACTAGTACTGTGGACATTGCTTATTTGGACGTCGTGGTTGGTCTTGACCAACACACATTCACTTCTAGAATTTTCCGCAAACCAACTTTTTCCAATGATTACCTACATTTTACAAGTAACCATCCTCCACATATTTTTTAAAAACATCGTAAAGGGGCAGTGTATCCGTGCAGCGAGGATGTCTTCGACTGAAGCTGTGATGAGAACGGAACTTGATACCATTAGGACATTATTTAGTAATCGTGGATATCCGGATCACATGCTCCTGGATACAATAGAATATGTGGGTAATGAATGGGGTAAGAAATACCCCCCTTTATTAGGTAAATATATAGTTAATGAAAAACATGAAGGGCTGCCATCCAGTTATTCTAGTCGAGCATGTATTTTGACTTACACTCCACATACGTGTTTTATTAAGGACATATTACGACAACATTGGAATATACTTGTTAGTTCGAATTTGGAACGTAATGTGGGAAATTCTCCTGAATTTGTATATAAGACAGGCATTAATATAAAAAGATTATTAGAGAAAGCCAATTATGATAATGCCACAAAGGATATGTATAAAGGCACAACAAAATGTGGCAGATGTAAACAGTGTAAGTTTATTAATGAATCCAGATACATTAGACTTAAAAACTTCAACTCTACATGTATCAGAACTAGAACTGGAAATTGCAACACAAGTAGGGTGATATATATTGCTACATGTTGTACTTGTCCTATGTATTACATAGGCAAGACTGAAAGAGTTTTCAAAAAGCGTATATATGAACACCTTTACCGTATTCAGAGGAAGGACATGAAGAACGCATTGTTTAAACATATCCATGAATATGGTAAAGAGCACACTTTTCAGTTTGCTATCATAGATACCATTAGTTATTCAATATTTGGGGGGAATTGGAAGATGAAATTAGTGGCTTTGGAAAGCAGATGGCAGATTTTATTAGACGCTACTAGACCCCCAGGACTAAACGAGTCCATCAGTATTAAACCTTTCTTGGTCCTCTCTTAGTATAAGTCATTGAGTTATTATAGTATTAGCAATATACTTATTGATTCATTAAAGAGTCTCAAGTCTTTAAATATTGATAGTAGTATGAATTTGAAATAGAGTTTTTAGTTATATATATTATATATAGTTAACATACATGTTTCATAACAAACATATTTAAAAATAATTTTAAATTTATAAATGTTTTACAAATATTTTATATAGTTTAATAGTTTGCATAGTATAATTATTGTATATACTAGATAAGGGTTTATTTAAATATCTAGGAAGACTATAAATATTGATTTTTTATGGTCATTGCTGCTGAATGTGCACTGTATCTTTAAGTGTTTTGGCGCAATTTTTAAATGATTGTATTGGTTTACGTATAAAAAGGATGTTATGGTGTTTTTTGACTGTTCTGAAGAAGACTGGGTTCCAGTTGAAAGCGCTTAACTGCCATAGGATTGTAGAATAAAAGAATTTACACCCTTTCGTGTACGAGTTTCTTTGGAAAGTTCCTGTTCTTTTCAAATATATGTAAATACTTTCAAAGTTTAAAATATTCTCTAAAGCATCAACCACAATGAAAAGTTTAAAAATGTTTAATAATAAATAATAAAAGAGCATGAAGATACTATACATCTATTTACAATAAACACCAGAGTTTCAATCAAAGGAAATATTAAAATAGCACAGATGAATATATTCACACAGATACAGACAAACAGTACTTAACTAATCTCACTATATTTTCCTGACTGTTTTAAAGAATTACTATTCTCTGGCCACTTACTAGAGCAAGGCAAGATGAAGTAGGTGAGGGTTCCTTCTTTGTCAGGTTCCAAAAACACAGTGACTTAATACTTCGGTCTTATCTAGTATTAAAAAAACATAATTTCCGTGATGGATTACAGAATTACATCACATACACCTGGTTATCTGACTTCTGGTTCCCATGCTACCCAAACGCATCGAGCTTTGCTAAGATCTGTTGCATCTTCTGGAAGTCATAAAACAATTTCAAATTTCTATCCTTCCAGAGTAGCATTAGTTCACTGCTAAAGATGATACAGCAGGATTTCTAGTACTTGTTTTCCCAGACATTTTGTCTCTGGCTGCAATCAGAACTGTAAGATACTAACTTTGTCTTAAATTAAGTAATTTGATTTCTTACTGTTTTTCAAAGTTAGATAGACTGAGATTAACCTCTTCTCTTCTAGTATACTCTGTTAACATATATATATTTTCTCATTTACCACAGTATAGCCTGATATAAATGTATACTTCTTTTCTGTCAAGCAAGGCACACAGTTGATACATTTTTAACACAAGCAACTTTGCAAATACATTTTCAACACAAGCATCTGTACAAATCAGTTTGATATACTAATGACATATAATTCTTTACAAAATTCCAGCTAGCTATGCTGGCATATGTTACACATCCACTGCCCTTCTTCTCCTGGCACAGCTGGCAATACCTCACATCATCACAGGGGTGTTGTAGAACAGTGCCACCTTGTATGTATCTGATTCCTTTGAAATATTAACAACAGTGAGTTCACTGCCACAAGTCTACTGTGAGTTTCAGAGTTTAAGATGATTGCTTGTTTGTTTGAATAATTTGCTCACCACTTAGGGAGTGATTCAAGAAATCATTTTAACCATGACCATGACCTGGGCCTAAAGACAGTAGAGTGTAACAATTTACAGTGCTAGACATATGCATACAGAAAACCTCAAAATATAATGGTTTACTTATTCATGCTTAAATGTACAGAAGTAGTCATTTTCAGAATTTAACATATAAGCAGAATATTTTATTGTATATACATTATTTGCATCACTTTGTAATGTTGTAGGAATGCTTTAGTTATCTTTTTAAATTAAGTTGTCTTTCAAAATGAAGTCAACTCAAACAATGGGTCTAAGTTAAATTAATAGTTTAAACAAATTAATTTAAGTAAAAATCACATGTTGCGCAGGGGGACCATGTTTACGTGCATAAGGATATCTTTTATTTATAGCACATTTTCCTATTAACTGTGGGGCAGAAACACTTAACCAAATCATTTAAATTTGCAATAAAGTTCTTCCTGAATGTTTTGAAATAAGTAATCTTTTTGATTTTGTTTGGTAGGTGGTTTCATTAATCTGGGATTAACTTGAAGCATCTTCTTTTTCCCTTATAGCATGGTGTAATTGAGGGTGTTGCAAGAAGAGGGGGGATTTCTGTGTTACACCTGAGGTCATATTTGTAGACTTTTCTGATCAAACTGTTTGATAAGGAGGGGCATTGTAAGATATGGAGAAGTTTAAAGGTAGCCATAAACAGAAAAAGTGTGGCTTTGGCTGTAACTGAAACCCAGTTGTTCTTACTATGGATTATGCTGTCATATTCATACCTGAGGGATAAGTAATAAACCTATGTATTTTATTAATTACTATCTATAGGGTTGCTAAATTAGTATTGGGGTTTAAAGCTACAGTAAGGAGAGTAGATTCCACTCACAGCACAATAACATTCTTGCCTAGTACTTGTCTATCTTCAGATGGTAAGTGGTTTGAAATCAAGTAACAGGCTTTGAAACAACTTAAAATTTTGTCAATAATCAGCTTCTAATAAACAGTAAAAATGAACAAAGGGTATAGAAGAATTCTTCAGTGTCTATTGTTTTCTACATGTTTAATGTCAGTATTTTATGAATCTGCAAGCATTAGGGGATACAATGTCATTAAGTTTCTGATGAGTTCAGAGTAGCACACAGGCTGCTTTATTCATATTAGGATTTATATGTTTGTCTCAAACTATTCACTTATCATGAGATTTCTTCTTGAAGCTGAGACTGGATTGCTGAGGTGACAGAGACAGTTTTTTGTAGGATTATATAATCTGTATAAAGGTGATTACATGTGTTGGACTTGTTTCATTAATATCATAATAAAAAAGGAGAAGAGCATTAGCTCAAGTTCTGATCCTTAATGGTCACCTGTTGTGAAGGTACCTGAATCAGAGATGGTATTGCCATTAAGGATTCTTTGAATGTAGTAGTTTTCAATCCATTTTAGGATATTATCCCAAAAATTATTTTGTTTAAGCAATGTGCCCAAGAGCAGGTGGTTTATCTTCATATGGTGAGGACTTGCCCAACCATTTAAACGTAATGGTATTCTATGATTAATATCAACCAAGAATGATGTCAGGAAAACTGCAGTAATAAATATCTTATAATATATAGCCAAACAGTTCACTTATGCTGTGCTGACAAGGTCATAAGAAGGTCGAAACATGCATGTCCACAGCTAGTGGGGTTTGGCTTTATTGGCCTGAATGTATCTACAAAACCTAAGAAGAAAAAGTAAAAAGTCATGGACATTCAGAAGCCATATAGCTGTAATACTTGAGGTCTTTCAGGGTTCATTTGCATATATCACATGGGTCTCTATTACAGGGGGTTTAAGGTATTACACAGTGAAAACTCTAGCTTGGTAAAGCTTTTGTTGTAGTTTTTTTATAAATCCTTTATTGACAAATGGTTAGGTGCTTTTGTTCAACAAAATAGCAAACTTCATCAGAACAAATTCAATTATACCCCCTTTTATATCAAACTACTGTTACCTATAAACTTCTCAGTTTAATATGCATTGTTTGAATATTTTGATATATGTAATGTTTTTATACATGAAATTTCATATTTATTATATTTTATACCTGTACTGGTTCATTGGCAGTAACACTGTGGGTTTTAAATAAGTTATTAATATTCATAACATTCGTGATATGTTAAGATTTGATTGGGTATTTGAAATGGAGTTTAATGGGTAATTGATTGTTTGATATTAAAGGAGGGGGTGCAATTGAATTTGTTGTGATGAAATATGCTATTTTGGTGAAATAAAGCACTTAATCATTTGTCAGTAAAGGATTTATAAGATACTTATTCCTGTGGCTTTCCTGACAACAATCTTGAATGATATTGTTTTTTTGTTGTTGTTTTTAATCTGGAGTGACAGACTTTGTTTATTCTGTTATTGATAAAAATGATATGGTTTAAAAGATCTTTATTATCTGCTAGAAACAATGTTCACTTTTGGATGCTATATATACAAGCAGAGAGTTATTTGAGGATATACAAAAATATGTTCTTTGGATAAGATTTATGCTTTTGCTTCTTTTGGCCACAGTATTTAGATACTGGAAGAACCTTGGTGGGATTGGCTCTACTGCTACACCAAAGTATTCAATAATTTGAGTACTTGGTCACATAGTAAAATGATAGTCTGTGGAAAGAATACAATGCAATATTCAGTCATGGCTGTTATAATGAAATATAGACATGTACAGTACATGTACTTTTGTTTGTCTCCATTCCTATTACATGAGCGCCAAAGAATATAGGTTGTTAAAAAAGACTGCTGTGTTGGATAGGGTTGGTTTTGATAAATATGTTTATATCCTCTAGAATAACCATTTTAATAAGGATTTTGGACAAAATTCAAAGTTTCTTTTTATTCTTTTTTGTGTTTTATTTTATATCTCATATTTTCAAGGCATATACAGTATAAGCTTGTATCAGATGAGTAACTGTGATTTATGTAATGTCATTATGTGGATTCCTGTTAAAGAGCAGTTGGTTGCATAAGTTAAAAAAGATGGAGTAGTGACTGATAAGAAAGATATCATGATATGCTGCTCGTCATTTTTTTCAGCTGTGAATGTATGGTTGTTCTTTACACCAATTGAGTTTCCTGTTATTATGAATTTTTGTTATGAAATAAAGATTTTCTGAAAATTTTTATTTGTTTAGATTTTTGAATAAGCAGACACAAACAAATGCTTAATTGAGGTTTATAAAGATGTATCCTTTTAGATTTCCAGTATCCAGTCCTGATTAGATTTTATCTATGACCATATATGTTGCAACAAGAGTCTTTTGTCTTGAATGGAAGGCATGTTGTGAGTCTGTAATTAGCCAATAATTGGATACAGAGTCCATTACCTGTGAGATTTTGGTAAGGGGGCCCAGGACAGGTACGGACTTAAAATTATGTGCACTTTAGGGGAAAACTTTATTATAGGGATGATATCAGCAGGTGCAAATACTGATAGACTAGATATAAGAAAAGGGATTTAGCTGTAATGGGTATGGCAATTTGGAAAATAAAAGGAGGACTGTAGGACAGTAGAGTCCGTGTTATTTTTTTTCTGTTGTATTTGTAGCAGTTCTTCACATGGTTGGAAGACATAGCTTGAAAGAAGAATGTAGGGTGGTTTTCAATAAAGGCGTTATTGATAACTTGAATGCCTGATCTAAGCAGGGTGTTATCATTACCACATGATGAGGTCTGATGGGTGACACATAATGGGGTATTATCATTGCCACTTGAAAGTGCATGTCAGGATGACAATAATGAGTTGGAATTATCATCACTACATGATGAGGTCCAATGGGTGACACACAGTGGGGGGGGGGGTTATAGGTTCATAGGTTGGTACTAGGCTATCAGCCCTAGGGCTTATACAAGCCTAGCCAGAACAATTCCCTGGCTATTTTTTCCCACACTATTTACTTCCCTGGACCCCTGTCTAGCAGGGCGACTGACGTGATCCCCGGGGTGAATTTCCTTTCTCCCATCACCACTTGAAAGTGCATGTCATGATGACACATAATGGGAGGGTATTATCATCACCACTTTAAAGTGCATGTTTGGTATGTTTGAAGTTGAGTTAGTTTGTGTTAGTAAGGTAGATGTTCTTCATTACATTACTGCTGCAGTAGCCTAAGCTATATGGGACCTCCTGCCAAGGGTCATCCCTCCCATCAGCCCTTCTCCAAAAGCTTTCTTTGGCACTCACTATGTTCTGTAGCTGCTGTCTGCATAAGAACATAGGATATAAGGGGCATCTGTGGTGTTCTTGCTGTTGAAATGCATGTTGTATTTAAGAGTTTTGGAGATTCACCATCGAACCACTTTTCAAGTTGTGCAGGTTCCCCATTAGGATTTACATTACAGCTTTTCTTTTCTTGTCAACTTATTACATTTAGCAGTGTTAGTTATATCTTGGGAGCCTGTGCAGTTTTCCTATATAGAGTCTTCATATTTTTTTTCCTGGGCTGTTTTTTTTTTTTGTCCTTACAGCAAACTGTGTTTTTAGCTGTGTGTTCCCCTTTATTAAGTTTTGTTAGGAAAAAGTGCTGCTTGTTCTTCCAGTATTGAGTAAATCTTCTTCTTTTTCTTCTTCCTTCATTGTCCTGCTCATTTTAGGACACACCTTTTCTGGCTTTACTGTGAACATAGGCCCTAGCAGATTATTTCATCCCACTCTGGGTTATAAGAAATGACATATTAGTAAGGAAGTTTGGTTTTAGTCCAGCTTCTGTGCCTCAGTCACTGGTGAATGGCTTCACTGTTGCCAGGAGTTGTTCCTCCAACCATTCACATTCTTCTCTTGGTCCCTCTGGTGTTGTATCTAGGGGAAGCCACTAAGGACCAGGAGGCTTGTATGCCCTCTGTGGTAGTTCAGTTACCCTCGTTGGGATAGGGAGAACCACCCATGTTGGCAATGTGTAAGAGACCAGGAGATATTCCTCTATATCACTTTGCTGAGGAATATTGTTGTTGTAGCATGGACTGTTATTCTGGCTATACTTTACCAGACAGTCTCGTAGGTAAAGGGCACTTGAGATTAAGCATAACTCTCCTCATTTCTTTCTAGTGAGGGTTGGTTGCATTTTCTTAAAGGCTTAATTTTGGCGTTTCAGTCTTTTGAGACAGATTTGTCTCCTCAAGCTTAATAAAACCCAATGGCTCCTCTTTCAGATACCGATTCTCTACTAGAGGATCAACTTTTACACTCAAAGTCATCCTCCTCAGCTTCCTCTCTTTCCAAGGATGAGTCTGATATTGAAGGAAGCAACTGCTCAGATTGCCCTGTAGGAGTTTTTTCCTTTTTGAATGCATTCACAAAAATGAGGAATGTCTTTCACTGGGAACAAACTGATATTTCAGACTCTCAGATGAAGTATCATGACTTACTGAAAGAAACCCTTCCTTAGCTACTTCCTATTTTGCCTGGTTTACCTGTCCTAGAGGATTTTTTTTGGCTGCTTGTATGTCTCTTGAAACACAGTCTTCTAGAAGCATGATAGATTGTAGAGGATGCCACAGTTTCACATATATCTTTTTACTAGTACTAGAGCAGATCCAGTGGTGATAACCTTGTTCAAATCTACTTTTTCTAAACTCATTATGGCTGCTAATCCAGTGCCTTCTAATAGACTGGGTAACACTTCAGAAGAGTTTGGTAGGATTTATGCTTCTACCACCTTAGTCTTTAGAGCTATAACCTGAACTGTCACACTCTTGTGCATTTTTCCTGGACTGTTTTCAAGCTATGCAGAAGTTAGTAGCTGACCTTCCTGCCTTAGAGACCAAGGTATCTATCTCAGTTGGAACTTCTATCTTCTGTTTCTCAGGTGGCTAATCATATCATGAAATTTGCATAAGATGCAGCTATTGCAGTATCCAAGAAGCTGCTATGGGTTTTGTCCCGCAGAGTTATATCTAGTGGCATTCTTAGAATTTCCTTAACTCTGTTAGGCTGGAAATTCTTAATGCTACTTTCAGTAAAGATTTACTGTTTGATCCTTCCTCTGAGGAGGTCCTCAAGTGGTTTGATGACTGGGAAAATTAATCCAAGGGGTGTCTCAGATTTTTCTGCCCTCATTTTGAAGTAATTTCAGGCAAATTTCCCCTCATACAAGTTTCTCATCCAGATCTTGAAATAGTTAATTCTACAGAACTTTAAATAAATATATTTACAGGAAACATTTATACAGTAGATCTAGAACTGAGGGCTCTGCCACTCAGGTACAATGTCTATTTGAAAAAAATGCATTATCTCCCCACTCCCCTCTTTCGTACCCATACTGGTACTCCAGTAAATAGGTCTCAAATCCTGGCCATTCACAATGCTCTATGCCTAAATATGGGTGGTCGGCATCATTCATAAAGATTACCAGTGACAGAGAAAGTCCCCTCCTTTTTAGGGAGATCCCCCCCTCACCCTCCATCTCAGAGCTCCTTCCCTCCCTGCAGCAGATGTGGTCAAGGCTTTTATATGACATTTCATTATTTTTTGGATATTTCCATAAGTAGGCAGTAAGTGGGGTTTAGGACAAAGATGAATGAGAGAAGCATAAGTCCATGGGAAGCACAAAATGGGGATGTTGTCATGGTGTACCATACTACATTGCTTCAGCTTTGAGCATGATAGCAAAAAACATGTCTGTAGAAGATATAACTGCTTGAACTTTTGCTGCACTCAGTTTTTCTGGCACCGGACAACATCAGACTATAAAAAAACACAGTGCCATGCTTCTATGGTAGCAGAGGTGAAATAAGTACTCGCATTTTAAAAGCCAGTAATACTGACCACAAAAATGCATGCAGATAGCTACTTTTAAAACAGCAGTGAAAGCAGGGGATAGAACATCCTGCTTCCAATAGTTATTCAGGAGCAACAGCAATGTCCAGAATATGGATTTCTGCTACAAAGTGTCTCACAGAAGCAGCTAAGTTCAGCCCCTTCAGCTTCTCACAAACTGCAAGCAATTCTCCTTTTTTTTCTGTCTTCCAACGCTGCCCTACTTTTCCGAAGTGGTAACATTGAAGGGACTGCTTCAGAAAGGTACAGCAGTATACCAGACAAAATTCTAATGATAAAGAATACCTAAACAGAATATTAGCAGACATCTGAGACTGTACAACATCATTGAATGCTTTCGTTTTTCTCATTTTGTTGACCAAATGAACCAAAATTAAAAGTAATTTGCATATGATTCGTCCGTGCTAGGAGCTCATCTGTATGACATAGCTTTACTTCCTTTTAATCTGCATTTAATAACTTATTTTTGTTTGAGCTGAAAAATTTGTTAAATTTATAAATTGTTAACATTATCAAAACCACTAAGTGTGATGGTTTCATTTTAATCTTTTTTAAGGGACTGGTGCTTGTCATTATTTATGTTTCTTTGAGCAGTTCTTGCTTATGTAAATGTATTGCATTTCTTTGTTGTTTTAATGTTAGTAAAGTTTTACCTTAAAGCTTAATTTATTTTTAATTAACACTTGCAGCTCCAGTACCTTGCTAAATTGTCCAGTACTAGATAATGAAAAATGACAGTGTTGGCTTAGTGTGACTTTAATTAGAAATGATGTGTAAGCTTCCAGCAATAACAAACAAATGTGTCAGTTATACTTGTAGTTTGATGAGACTACTTGCAAAATATTATTTTGATCAGAAATTATTCATTTTACATTTACTAACAATAATGAAGACAGTTTTGTTTATATATATATATATATATATGTGTGTGTGTGTGTGTGTGTGTGTACACACACACACACACACACACACACACACACACACACACACACACACACACACACACACACACACACACACACACACACACACACACACACACACACACACACACACACACACACACACACACACACACACACACACACACACACACCATTTAAGGTATCTTTTTAAACAGACTTTTGTATTTGTTGCTAAGACTGTCCCCCAAAACAAAGCCTTTAAGAGCTGATGTTGACAGGAGAATGTCAGTTTCTTTAGTGATTCTTTTTTATGGGCCGGATAAATTACTGCATGTGTGAAAACTTCCTGGAAGCAGACCAACAAATTAGGACATGCAAGTATCGCAGCATGTGTGGGAGTTAAGATGAGCATATCACCCTTGCAACATATAACCCTAATCACCCTACCACTAAATGTTTCTGTAACAGACATGTCTACTCATATTCTTAGAAGGTGATAGGTTCCTTCTGATTTTAGCTATGACTCATCACATGAAGGTAAAAGAGACTAAGAAAATGAGCCGCTGATGTAAAGGAGTAATGAAGTGGACCTTTTTCTATAACAGAGATAGCCTAGTATATACAGAAGCATAAAGAATGAATTGTAAAAATGATCCTATTTTTGTATGAGAAGCTACATCTTTTCATAATAATTTTGAACTTGAAGGAGTACGGGGCCACATTTTTCATAAATAATTTTGAGTCACTCAGCAGTGGTCAACGGAAAGCCAGTATTGCCTTAGTCATGCTTTTCTACAAGATGAGAGGTATTACCATGGCCAGGGATACTGCAGAGACAAGGTGCAGTTTATATGATGCCTAATGTTTTATTTTCCAGACTGGTCTTTGTGGTTGTATGACATATCTTCTCCAAGAAACATAATGTATTTTCCTTTTTTATAGTATGTGTTGGGTTTTTGGATAAATTTTATACTCACCTGAAAGAGAAAAATGCAGATTTCACTCCTAGCAACATAGAAAAAGAACTGATTGCAGCTTGCAGCAATGCAAAAGGAAAAGAAAACAGACTGGTAAGTATGCCAAATGAGTAATAGATGTTTGTTTATATTGTTAATGAAATAATTAAGGATTGCTCCACTCAATGTTTGTTTTTTTTTTCAGTTTAATCCACTCCCAAGACTGCCAGATGTAACAAAACAGTATTTAATCATTTTTGCATTTGATTTTTCTCTACAATTAAGTTTGCAATCTTGGTGCACACCATTTGGCTTAAGAAATCTGCTATTTGTTCGCTCTAGTATTTGCTGCATAAGTTGCTACTTCTCAAGGTCACTCTGGAAATAACTGAGTAGGGCGGGGATAGACAATTACATCTGACATTTATACCTTAGCAAAAGGTAATAGGACACTACAGGGTTGGAGTTAAACATAGAACTGAAATGATAATATTAGCTCTGATTTGGGACTCAGACGTAACACCTCTATTACATCATCTGGTAACACTGCCACTGGACCATGAATATATAGTATAGGATAGATAGGTGTTGAGATTCTTCTTAAGAGATTTATCCTTTCAGCTGGGAAACCCCCAACATTGTAACCAAGGTTAAATTACAAGCACATAAATGCACACAAATACAGAATAAGCTCTTGGCTTAGGCAAGGCTAAAGCATGAAATCAAACGATAATATTACCCTCATTTGGGCCCTAAACCTACGGCCCCCAGCATACTGTGTTAGGGTCATTGCTAGTGGACTAATAAGAGCCTCTCATGAGATAGGTGTTGAGCTTTCCCTTAAGAAATTTATCTTTTCAGTGACAGTCTTTCAATTTTATGGTTCTAGTTGTGTCTAGGGCTTCCTCTATATTTGTGTGTCTTATTAATTTAATTTCAAGCGCTTGAATCTGATATTTTTTTATCAGTCTAAGGGTATAAATGCAGACCCAAAGACACTCAGCCGCTGACATCCTTGGTTTTGAGTTCAACTTCCTAGGAACTGCTATTGGCATTACAGGTGTGATTAGAAGCATCAGGCTTTTGATCTTTTCTTTCTCAGGCCCCATATCAGTAGAACCCACTTTCCTAGTAGCTTAGAGATTGTTCTTCATTGTTCTGCTTCAGCAGGTTATTGAAGACTTATATTTTTAAGCTAACATTCTAGAGTGGGGCTCAGTTTTATTAGTTTACACTGTTTGGGCTGATCTGCTGACTTTTTTGACATATTTGAACCTCTTTTAAAACATCGTCTGGTGGCAGACTTGATTTTGAATTTGCTGTTGTTGTGCTTTAAGTGATATTTTTGCCATTATTTATATTTATGTATTTACTATTTTTATGCATGTTATGACAATTGTCTCACTCTTTTACCTAGTGCTTTGTATCAAAGCAACTTATTACTAAAGGTACGAAAGCTAGCAGGCATTCAACCAGTCAAAACTTACACACTAATAACTGAAAACTGTTCTGGGTCTCAGTCAATAAATTGTTAAATCCAGAACAAGCTGCACAGCAAACACCAAACACACAGATACAAAATGATGCCATAGCCAACCCTTAACACAAAATTGCTTCTCAACAGAATTTTACACTCTAGAGAAAAATCCCTAATCACTATAACCAAGTCTTCTAAAGATGCAGGTAACTCTCTACATTCAAATAGTGTAGCTATACTATGGAACCACATCCAACTGTAATCCATTCAGAATGCAAACTCATTTAAAGTGTACTTTTAAAACAACAGATCTGCTCCTTAATATCTCTGGGATCAATGCTACTCCTTTTCTTCCACTTACTAAATCATGAAACCATTTATCTTCATTCAGGATCCTATGCCCCACAAGCAGTCTTCAACAGTACCCAAATAGTTTTACTAACATGTCCCACAGTTTCGTAAGACTGTTCACCTCCCAACCTCTGCCATATCTAGTTCCATCCCTCACTTACATTTCTTTGAATTTCTAAGCACTTATCACATGCTGTTATTATCTAGCTGACAAACCCACAAATAATACACCTCTTCAAATGATCAACACCTACTAATATATAAGTATATTTATACTGTAATAGTTGCCTTTTATTTTATATTAATGTAATCTAATTAGCAAATATATTACTTAATATCTGTTAATGTATATTACTGAATGTCTGTTTAAAGATGCTTGTAATATGTTGGAGCATTTTTCCCCAGACCTCCACTGTAAAGGGGCTTTTGACTAAATCCAGGTGGACAAACCTGGTAAAAAAAAAACAAAATAAATAAAATAAAATAAAGTTTGAAGCTGAAGATGACATTTGAAGATGAAGCTTCCAATTACCTTCTAATAGTCATGGAAGGATCAAACTGTTAAGGAATCTTGCCATAAAGACCCTCATATTTCTGTATCCATTTCTATGTAGGCCCTTTCTGCAGCAATGCATTCAGTAAACATAGAATTATTCAGAAATTTAGTAGAGTTATGGCAGTAGTTTGCCTACCCTACTTACAGCTCTGACTGTGACTCATTCTGAGACCTAGGTGCTTTACCACGGCTTCTCTCTTGTTTGTTGACATTTGTAATCTGTATTAATCAGCTTCTCACAGTAGGAAATCTCTTTCATGACAATTGTCTCTATTAACTTAAAGCAGCCCATACACACTTAACTTGTGTAGGGTCTTTCACAGATTACTTAAGTGGTCTTTATCATCCTTATCTTTCACAAGAGTATTATCTATTCACACTAAGTAATAGATATTACTTGAAATACTTGGCCCTCTGCCTTCTTCCAGAAAAAAAAAAATAAAATAAAACAGTAAAATGTTCCTTGTTTGAATTAATAGTCCGAAAGATTTATGTATTTATTTATTATTTTACATTTGTTTACTGGGGAGGTCCAACTGGACAGAGCTGTCCGTTTTCAGTGGAGGCCCGGGGAAAAAAGCTCCAGAACAATTGCTAACATACTATACATAAGACATTTGAATGAGCATTGTGGTTTACACATTCACTTATAAAAATATAGCAGATAATAACATATGAGTGCATAAGATATTTATATAACCATAGTGGTTTAGACATACAATTAAAAGTATAGCGGGTAGTAACATGTGGTGGTTGTTCATACAGTATGTTTAGTAAAGATAATCTTGAAGATGTACTGAAGATAAGACAAGAAAGGAAAACCTAAAAACGGAGGAGAATATAGACAAGTTCATATAAGGAGGTTTGACATTTTAAGGGAAAGCTTTTCAACTTAGTCTATGGAGAGTTAGTGGGTTTAGATGGGACAGTGGGGAGTAGGCGGCAGTAAGTTGGTAAGTAACATGAGATAATATATAGTGCATCTGTGGGAGTTTTAAAGAGGAGGCTGGATAGTGGGTAAGGGAAAGGAGTTAGAATATGTCAGCCAGGTGCTAGGCAGTTACAAGTAACATGTGATAATATATAATGAATCTGTGGGAGTTTTAAAGAGGAGGTTGGATAGTGGGTAGGGGAAAGGAGTTAGAGTATGTCAGCCAGGTGCTAGGCAGTTACAAGTAACGTGTGGTAATATATAGTGCATCTGTGGGAGTTTTAAAGAGGAGGTTGGATAGTGGGTAGGGGAAAGGAGTTAGAATATGTCAGCCAGGTGCTAGGTAGTTACAAGTAACATGTGATAATATATAGTGCATCTGTGGGAGTTTTAAAGAGGAGGTTGGATAGTGGGTAAGGGAAAGGAGTTAGAATATGTCAGCCAGGTGCTTGGCAGTTACAAGTAACATGTGATAATATATAGTGCATCTGTGGGAGTTTTAAAGAGGAGGTTGGATAGTGGGTAGGGAAAGGAGTTAGAATATGTCAGCCTGGTGATAGGTAGTTACAAGTAATGTGTGATAACATTTATTGCATCTGTGGGAGTTTTAAAGAGAAGGTTGGATAGTGGGTAGGGGAAAGGAGTAAGAATATGTCAGTCAGGTGCTAGGCAGTTACAAGTAACATGTGATAATACATAGTTCATCTGTGGGAGTTTTAAAAGGACGTTAGATAGTGGGTAGGTAAAAGGAGTTAGAATATGTCAGCCAGGTGCTAGGTAGTTACAAGTAATGTGTGATAATATATAGTGCATCTGTGGGAGTTTTAAAGAGGTTGGATAGTGGGTAGGGGAAAGGAGTTAGAATATGTCAGCCAGGTGCTAATCAGTTACAATTAATGTGTGATAATATATACTGCATCTGTGGGAGTTTTAAAGAGGAGGTTGGATAGTGGGTAGGGGGAAAGGTAGTTGCATGTCCAGGAGTTGTTTAGGAGGGAAATAAGCTGTTTTTTGAAGATGGCTTTGTTAGGTTGTAACCTGATTTGTAGTGGTAGGGAGTTCCAGGTCTTGGCAATGTTGCTAGAATACAGGGAGTGACCAGAGCTGTAATGGCTTTTGGATATTGCGGTTAGTGACTTGTTAGTGGATCTGTGTTTGCAGTTATTGGAGTAGAGGGTGATCAGGTCTTGTAAGGCTGGAGTTTTGTCATGTTGGTACAGTATTTGGTGAGCTAGAAGAAGTTGGTTTAGAGCTAAGGTGTTACAGAGTTCCAGCCAGGAAAGCTGTTTTAGGGCCTGACAGTGGTGGGTGTGGTAGGAGGAGTTTGTGGAGAATTTTGCTATTTTGTTGTAGCATACTGATAGCTTGTTTAAATCATTCTTGTTTAGATTAATTAGGACAGGAGAAGAATGCAGTAAGGTAGAGAGAAGATGGGTATGAGCATCTTCTAACTTTACTGTTGCTGGCTAGGAAGTTTTTACATCTATAAAGAGTACCTATTTTTTTTGTTGATTTTGATTATTGTATGAGGTATGTGTTTATCAAATTTCATACTATTGCCAATAATGACCCCTAGTAATTTAGTTTGTGTGATGGGGGAGATAGGAGTATTATCTGATGCAGAAATAGAGAATGGGGGAGTAGGTGCTGCTGCTTTGGAAGGATGAAAGAGCATAAGTTGGGTCTTTGTAGAATTTAGTATTAGCTGGGAGTTTGTAAGCCAGGTTTTGATCGATGTAAAGGCTTCTTGGGTCTTGATTTGAAGTTTTTGGAGGGTGGGGGCAGAGCAGATTAAGTTGGAGTCATCAGCGTATTGAACCAGGTTTGCTAGAAGGATGGCTTTGTGAAGATTATTTGTAAATATAGTGAAAAGTAAGGTTCTAGGACTGATCTTTGGGGTATTCCTAGTTTTACAGGAAGTAAGGGGGAAAGGGAGTTTTTCCACCGAACAGCTTGTCAGCATTGGGAGAGATAGGCTTGAAACTATAATAGAGTGGGGGTAGTTAGTTTTAATTCTGAGAGTGATGCTATTAGTTTTGTATGGGAGACTGTATCAAACGCCTTTGATAAATCAAGGAAAACTGCAGACAATAGCTGGCCGTTGTTGCGTTGCATATTTACTAGGTTACTAAAATTGATGAGTGCAGTGGTAGTGCTATGGTTGGGGTAGAATCTGTGTTGAGTCTCAGCAAGAAGATTGTTGGAGTGGAGATATGTTAGGACCTGGGTGTGGATAAATTTTTCCAGTATTTCAGCCAGTGGGGAAAGTATAGCTATAGGGCGGTAGTTTGTTATGTCAGTGGAGTTGCCCCCTTTGTGTATTGGTATAATGTAGGAGATTTTCCAGAGAAGTGTCACCTTTTGTTCTGAAATTGATCTGATAATGATTATAGACTCTGGGTAGGAAATGGCTTTGGCAGCTATTTGTAGGAATTTGGCAGGTAGCTTGTCTACTGCTAAAGTGGTGGGTTTAAGTTTGGTTAGGTGTCTATGGATGGTGTAAGTTGGTGCAGGTTGAAGGTTGAAGGAGTTAGTGTTATTTGATGGGTTATATAGTATAGTGGGGGTTGAGCAGTGTGGCTCTGTTGATAGCTTTAACATAGAATTGGTAAAGAACTCATTAAATTGGGTGGCTGTGTTTATAGAGGTGTTGTCTATGTTTGGATGAGGAATTGATGATTTACCTGGTTGGAGAATACGGGTCTATATTAGATCAGCGAACGCTTAAAAAAGCAAACGCTGATTGATCGAACCTATGTAAGCGAAAGCTTGCAATCTCGAACTGTCAGAACAGTGATTTTTTTTCCTAGGGAAAAAAATCGCTGATCCAAAACACATACACACAACACAAGCACACCAAACAAACAGCAGTCCACACACATACACCTAAAATCTGACACCTAACCCTACACTAAACTATACACACACCACTAACTATCCAGTTACCTTAACCCAAGCCCTAACCCTAAGGTCCGTCACTCACCTCACCCGCTCCCTAACCCTAACTCACCTAACCCGCCTTAACCCTCACGTCCACACAATTGCACAAATACCTAAACCGCACCCTAACCCTAACTCACCTAACCCGCCCTAACACTCACATCCACACAATCACACACTTACCTGAACCTGACCCGTAACTTTCCACCACAGCACTGAAAATACCGAAGCAGCAGAAATGGACAACCAAATTCTTTCCCTAGGAAAAAATTCGGGTTTCTGTTGCTTTGATATTTTAAACTTTCGCTTACATAAGTTCGATCAATCAGCGTTTGCTTTTTTAAGCGTTCGCTGATCTAATATATACCCAGAGAATACTGTTTATAGCGGCCCAGAACCTTTGTCGGTTGGTATTATGCTTAGTTTGAATTTCACTATAGTATTTTTGTTTGTCTAGTCTGATTTGTCTATTTACAGTGTTTCTCAGTTGTAAGAATGTTTGCCTATTAGGAGAAGTTTTGTTTTTGTGCCAGGTGTCCCATGCTTTGTCCCTTTGTTTCCTAAGTTGCCTAGTGCTCTTTGTAAGCCATGGGGCATAAATGGTTTTAGTGTGGATGTGTTTTGTTGGAGCAAGTTGGTTGAGAAGGCCTAAGAAGATAGTGTTGAAATACTCAACTGCTTCATCTAAAGAAAGTGTTAAAAGGGAGGACCTGTTAGAGTGTTTAAGGGCTGTATTATGGTAGTCAGCCCTGAAGTTTTTAGTGTATCAGATGTGTTTAAGAGAGCTGGTTCTAGTGAGTTTAGTTTGGTCTCTAATGACGAAGGCTGAGAAATGGTCACTTAGAGTGTTAGGTAGTGTACCAAAATTATGGGTGAAAGATGGGCGATTGGCGAGAATCCAGTCTAGTTTTGATTCTTTTTTTTGAGGTTTTGTCTACCCTCGTAGGGGTTTGTGTAAGCTGTGAGAATCCATAAAGGTTAATATTATTTGAAGGGTGGGGTGATTTAAGTGAGGTCCAATCAATATTAAAGTTTCCTAGTATAATGGTTTCATGGTGGAGGGTTTTTGATGTCCACTGGAGAAGAGATTCTAGGGTTTTGATGTTATCTGCTGGAGGGATATATGATCCTAAGATATTTAGCTGTTTTTGTGTATTTAGTCTTACCTTAGCAAGTAGGAGCATTATTAAATGTAGGGAATTCTATATTAAATAGTTCAACATTGATGTTTTTGATATGGGAGAGTGACTCCACCATCTCTTTTAGCTGTACGGTCTTTTCGTAGTGTGCTATAACCAGAGGGAAGTACTTCTTCATTTTTAATGTGTGGTTTAAGCCATGTTTATCTGAGGAAGATGATGTCAGGTAAGTATAATGCTATAGTTGTATGGAGCTCAGTGGTTTTGTTAAGGCTGTTTCTTATGGTATGATTTATTATTAGAATATCTGATTTTCTCTTAAGTAGGCTAGTATTGGTTCTAGGCTGATTCTGGTGATTAGTGGGACTTGTTATTGGACCTGGGTTGGGGTTGATATCGCCACTGCATAGCAGGTGAGAGGCAATGTTTATAATGGTTGTAGGTATTTGGAGATTGATAAGTCACATTGTAGGGATACCCTAGATTTACTTTGATAATGGAGGAGTTTGTAGGTGTGTAGGTCATAGGTGGTGTGGTTAAAGAGTGAGGGTGAGATGAGTAAGGGGTAGTTAATGAATGTTGGAAGTGAGGTTGAGGTGGGGTTACTTATGTTGGGGATTGTAATGTTGTTCAAGTAGAATGAGGTTAGATGGGCTGTGATGGTGAGTGCTAGTGTTAGAATTATTTGATGGCAGTACATGTTTCATTTGTTAGATGTGGTAGGACTGTATAGAGAGGGCCCTGTGGCATGTATGGGGGTCCTGATAGTATATACGTAGGATGGATTGTAGCAGCTTTGTGAGTGAGGAGGTACTATGTGTAGATTCTGTAATATGAGAGCAAAGTAGGGGGAGAGGTGGTGGTTGTTTGTGTGATCGGATGAGGAATGGGGGTTGGGTGTGGATGTGGTAAGGTTAAGTGTAAAGGAAATGAGCTATGGGTGGGTGGGAATGGGGGTAGGGTAGTGGAGTAGAGTGGCCAGAGCCCTACCTAGGAGATAAGAGCTGAACAAGTAGTATCAATAGTCTAAGTACTAAAGGTAAGCAGCATTGTACCTTAGTAGCAGGGATTATACCAGTTAGTGTGCTTCCACTATTTATTCACAGTGAATGGAAAAATAACTGCTGTGAAAGGACTTAGGTGACTTTACAGTAGACAGAAATATTGGATAATTTAAATAACTGTAGAGCACTGTCCTGCTTACAAGATGAGCTGCTTAATTGGGCTAAGATTCAGTTGTTTGGTGATGTTCTGCTGCCAGCTAATGGCAGTTCGTTGCAATGGCAAGGATTGGAAGAAGGAGGGAAAGAGATCTTGCAAGTGTGCACACCATGCCAATATAATACAATTAAGTAAAAGCACTAACAACTAGATGCAGAAATTAGTTAACAGGGAATACACCTACATAAGGATTTTTAAGAGTAAAAGTCTCAGTAGTGAGTCCTTTTGCCGTCAGTTGTTTGCAGGATAATTTTCAGAAATTCTTCACTTGTGAGGGGGGGGGGCAGCCACTACTGAAGTAGAGCTAGATATAAGACTTTTTCAGAGAGTAAAAGTCCCAATAGTGACTCCTTTTGCCTTCAGTTGTTTGCAGGATAATTTTCAGAAATTCTTCACTTGGGGGTGGCAGCCACGAGAGAAGTAGAGCTAGAGCTGTATGAAAAAGGAGACAAAAAGAGATGTAACAAAGTCTTGTTGTGGGCTGGTGACAGTAAAAAATGAATATGATCAAAGTACTGGCTTGGGGGAAGCTGTGGGTGCATGTGCGGGGAGAAGTTGGAAGGTAAGGATATACTATACTTACATCTTAAACATCTTAGAAAAGTCTTTTATTTCTGTCTTGAGTTAAGTGTGTCTTGTGTCAAACCCAGAGCTGTTGGACATGCTACACTTAAAGAAATCCCAGTCCTCAGAGCCGTACGCTCCAGGGATCTATACTTTGTCATCACAATGAACAAAACATGCTGGACAGATGGGTTCCTGACCTCGAGACTCCCCAGAATCTGGAATAGACTGCCCATACATGTCAAGCAGAGTGCCTCTTTGGCCCTCTTCAAAAGGAACCTTGACGATTGAATGGGAGATAGGAAATTCACCCTGGGGATTTTGCCAGTCGCCGTGCTAGACAGGGGTACAGAGAAGTAAATATTGTGGGAAGAAATAGCCAGGGAATTGTTATGGCTAGGCTTATATAGGCCCTAGGGCCAATAGCCTAGTACCAACCTATGAACCTATAAATGTGTTCAACATAAAACTTAGTAAATACTTTCCACTGATAACACTAACAATATATACTACACTGTAGTCAATACTGACTTAATGGCAACTTTAAAATCTCCTTAGATGCAATGTACTTCCTTGTCATCCTCTCTGTGTTACAGACATTATCAGCATGGCCACCATATACCACTCCACTTAGATAACAGTCTTGCACTTTTCAGCATTTGCAGTCTTTGTCTTTCTCAGACTTAAGGGAGTATGGCACCATATGATCATTGTATATCAGCATCTTTTCTTAGCTCTACCTTGGCCTTGTTAGCTTTCAAATGACCTGCTTCCTTGATAAAATCTTGAACTGCATCTGTTAGTCACAGTGACAAATTATTAGCTGTGGCCATGTTATTGCCATTTTATGATGCCACGTGCAATACTTTGAAAAAATTCCAGTCTTTATAAAAAAATATATTTCTATATCTGGACTAAGGTTTTTATATAGGTTCACTCCTGGAAGTGTTTACCTCTCTCTCCAGTGGGCCGTATTTCAGCTATTGAAATGTTTGTGTCCCCTCTTTTCTATTATGTCTCCATACATAGTCCCACACTATTATCCCACCCCGAGCTAAAAAGGATTACAAAGCTTTTAGTTTTATTTGGAATAATAAGAGGAAACAAGTTATGCAACCAATTAGAACAGCTCCTACCCTTATTACAGGTTTAGGTATCCATGATTGGGGAACATATGCTAGAGCCTTACTATTTTCACGTCTTTTTTCAATAAATGTTTGAGACCACCCTATATGGGCTAGCTTAGAAGGAGTTATATAGCACTCTGTTTCCTTGTTGGGGCTTGTTTGGTATCCTAAGTCATTTCTTAAGCATCTCACATCTTGGCATTCACTTCATCAAAACACTTTGGCATAGAAAGCTGTATCTAAAATTGTTTCTTGGTCAAACATTTGCGGCTCAGCTATTCCCCTATAGGGCAACTCATTTTGGAAACTTGATAGGATTATGCTACATACATACATGCATACAAATGTTTCAGCCACATACATTAATGTCCTTCTAGCCTGCCAATATACCATAATAAGTATCCAGGCTGTTCTTAAAAATATCTAAACTAGTGCTTGCTTTAATGTAATTTGTAGTCCATTCCATGCATCAGCTGCTCTCTCAGAGAACCAATTAGTACACTTCTATTTCCTACAGAATCTTCTACATAGATTGTCTGATGATTCTCTACTTACTTTTTGATAACTTCAAACATTCCTAGATGTAGCTGTCTCTAAATGACCTATATATCTGAATAAGATCTCTTCTTAAATATCTATCTGAGACACTGTGCAAGTGCAGATATTTTAGTTTTTTTTTTTTTATAATAACTTAAATTTTCACATCCATGGATGCCCTTGGTATATTTCCACTGTATTTTTTCCAGTTTACTCATGCTTGTTTTTCTTATAAGGTTTTCATATTGTTATTCCGTACACGTTTGGTAGTTTGGGACTGATATAATTAACAAACAATGACTTCATGATTTCTAATTTCCTGGACTTTATAAATCTTTTTATGCAATCTATAATTCTGTAACTATCATTAACCAATTGATTGATATAATTAGAAAAACTCAAAGCTGAATCTACACATACACCCAGGTCGGTAAAAGAATCTACAGTTTCAATCGCCGTGTGCTCCATTAAATATTCACCTTTAAATTTATGTCTCCCAAATCTCATATACTTAGTTTTTGATGTATTTATCAGCATATTATCCTCCTGCACCAAAATGGTCAATTTAATCAAGTTATTTTACAGGCATACCATATCTGTAACTCATGTAATCAATTTACCCAATTTCAAGTTATCTGCATGCAGACTGTAGAAACACCGCATATGAAAAAAATAGGTCTGAATGATACAAGCTAAACAAGTATGGGCCTAGGACAGAACCCTGTGGAATACCCTG
Organism: Protopterus annectens; assembly: GCF_019279795.1. Taxonomy (NCBI): domain Eukaryota; kingdom Metazoa; phylum Chordata; order Ceratodontiformes; family Protopteridae; genus Protopterus; species Protopterus annectens. The sequence goes on from NC_056745.1 coordinate 855,403,820, forward strand.
ACTGTAACCAATAATTTTACCTGTCCAACTGCTGTATGACACTTTTCATGTCCTATTTGTATGCCATGCAGCTATCTATCTTATTAAGAGTACATCAATACCCAGTTCTTATTTATTGACAAGTGTTTTTGTATGACCCTGTCAAATGCTGTAGCTAAATCTATTTAAATTACATCACAATACAATTTCTCATTCATAGCTGTTATTATATTGTTATACATATGCCTGCTGATATATGGTTTCAAGTCCTGACCTTTCCAGTTCTGACAATAACTTATCCAATATTACCTTCTCCATTATTTTTTACAACATGAAAGTAGATTTAAGGGTCTGTATGACTCTGGGTTTCTCTTACTCCCCTTTTCCTTAAAGGCAGGTTTTAATAAGTGCATGTCTTCAATCTTGAGGAATCTCCACATATTTATACAACCTCATAAATAATATATATATAATGGTGTTGTAAGTTCTTGTTGAAGTATTCTCAGGTAATTATTATTAATTCCATCTCCCCCTGTGATTTATTTGGAATCAGTTTGTATAGTTCTTTTTCAATCTAACCTAATTTGTTTTCAGTATCTGAGGTTACCTATATGTTACTAGGACAACTTAGCACCCACTTTGTGAAGCCAAGTTGTTTTGCATAAGATTTTGTAAATATATCTATATCTATTGTGTCTGAGAATATATTTTAGATTCTACGCACAGTTTATCAATTTGTATATCTTTACTCCTTCCACATCTTATGTCTCTATAGAATGGTTTCCTGTTACACTCAATATCTTTGTATAAATTTTCTTCCAATTTGTCTTTGCTCCTGTCTCACATTATGCTTAATGTCTTTGTCTGTCTTGTTTATTTCAGTTTTCAAAAGTTGTATTTCAACTTCTTTTCCATTTCTTATACTTTTTGTCTATCACCTTAATCAGGTATCTTGTTCTTATGGAAATATATCCCCCTGACTTTATATGCCTAGATCCTGATGTTAAACATTTTTTTAATCTATTTTTTGTACTCAAACAATTTCCCTTTCAAAACTTTCCACATTCCCTCTGCAGTGTTTCCACTGAACACATCACTCCAATTAGTTTTACATAGTGACTGTTTTGCCTCCATATAATCTGTAATTAATCTTCTGCGCATTGGTTTAGATTTCAGTTTGGCAAAATTATCTAGCAACAATTTAACCTTTATAAGCCCATGATCACTACGCATCAACGGTGGAAATACTTGACATGAAGTAACAGTAATTTTTTTAGGAACACAAACAGTGTCTAGTATGTTCTGTTTCCTGGTAGATGTCCTTCATGGATGCATCTGCAGTCATAACAACTGGGTTGTCCTGTCGTCAGGCAGCCCTTCAGTCGGCCGGATTCCAAAGTCCGGGTCCGGCTTCGGCTGATGTCGCACTTCACCCGACGTCATCTCTGCTGGTCTTCGGGTATAAAGGCATCAGCCGACGCCATTTTCTTCAGTCTTTCTTGCCGTGTGGCGCCCGAAGCAGAAGCTGTTCGCAAGTGCCGGTCGGTCGGATCCAGAGATTACTACTACCGAATACTACTCAAGACTTCTAAAAGCTAAGTACCCCGTTGGGGACTCTTTCTTGCCTCAGCCGATGTCAGAAAAAGTCAATAACTGTTTAACTTGTGGGAAACAAATACCTCATAAAGATTTCCACTCTTACTGTTTGCCTTGTCTAGGCCCACACCACGACGTAGCAGCCTGTTCGGCCTGTGCTTCATTCAACCGACGAACGCTTAGGCGTCGGTCAGAGTTTGCTGAACAGTTTTTCGGTTCTGATTTTGCGTACATTATGTCGTCGGATCCTCCGACTTCCCAAATTGTTAAAAAACGCAAAGAAAAAGACCGACACTCGCGGTCCACGGTTTCGGCCGAAACCATGGTTAAGCAAACCGCGAGTGTCTCGGTTTCGGCCGAAACCGAGAAAACTGATCAAAGCACAGCTGAATCTATGACTACTTCTGCGGTTCCTGCTACATTACTTGAATCGACCTCAGATATTTTACCTACTCCAGTGGTTCCTAGTGACTTATCAGACACCATCCCTTTGGATGTCTCTACCCCAGCACGTGGTGCTGCTAGGCCTCCTGCAGCCATGTCAATTAAGGCCTTTGCCAGGGCTAAAGCAGCCAAGTCTACTAAATCAGTGCCTGTTAAGCCCCCCTCAACCAGGCCCACTTCTAGTGCACAAATGCTTACTCTGGCAGAAGATTTAATAACCTTAATTAGGGACTCTCAATCTCACCCAGCCAGGGCCTCGCAGCCCCAGAGAAGAGACCTAGAGCAGAGCCCCAGAGCCTGGGTCCTCTGATGATTCTGCGGATGACTCAGATATTACAGACCAGCCAGAGGCTCCTTTCTCCAATTATGAAGACTCAGATGCTGAAGAATCCATCCCAGCTGCTTCCCCACCAGAAGAATTCTCCTTTGGGGAAACCTTGCATGCCATGCGAGAACATTTCCAATGGCAGCAACAGGATTACTCAGATTCCAGAAAAGACTTAGGACCTTTCTACCTTCCACAACATAGGCCCTTAGCTATACCTCCTGTCCTATCTGTTGTGGACGATGCTTTTAATGATGTCTGCACTGCACCAGATTCTTTACCTCCAGCCCCTGCCAAACCAGATAGATTTTACAGGGTACCAGACACCCATCATCACCTATACAAGGCCCCACTTGCAGTCCCCGAAACTATTTCCCAGGGGCCTAAGGCAGTAGCCTCGACCACAGCAAAAAATCCTATTCCTTCTGAAAGGGAAGCCAGGTCTTTAGACAGATGGGGCAAAAAGGTTTACACCTCAGCTACTCTCTCAGCCAGAGCTTTAAACTGTCAGTTTCACATGATACAATACCAAGAGTTTATGCTTGATCAGTTAACTAAAAGCTATCCTCTGATGACTCTATAGATAAGAAATATGTATTAGAGATGGTAAATAACATACAACAGGTTAGTAACCATTCACTGAAATGTGGCTATGATGCACTGGAGGCTTCATTTAGATCAGCCATGACTGGCACAGTGATAAGAAGACATGCATGGCTGAAGGAACAGGTCTTACCGGATCATGTTAAAGCTAAGTTATTAGATGCTCCTATGGATAAGGCCAGTTTGTTTGGTACGCCTGCCCAGCAGGTAATGAAGAAAATGGAAGAAAAGGCAAAATCTGTCCAAACAGTAAAAGATTTCTTACAGGTTCAGCCCCCAAGGTTTAGCAGGAACTGGCCTGCCAAAAACTGGTCCTTTCCTGACTCCACAAGATCCCAAAGGGGCAGGAATAGACGTTCCAGAGGCAGAAATCAATCCAGAGGGGGTGCCTACAGAGGACGACAGTGGCAAGGTAATAACAGAGGCACAGACACCGCCACTACCACTACAACAGCACAACAACAGTGACTTGATTCTAACTCCGCCTACCAGGGAACAAATAGCAGCACCATTAGGTGGAAAATTAACCTTATTTTCAAAGAACTGGCACTATATCACAAAAGACAAGTGGATTTTGCAAACCATAGACCAAGGTTACGGGTTCCACTTCCACACTTTACCAGTCAAAAGAGGAATGCCAAACCTGCCTCCAAATCAAAAACAGAAGCTCTACAACAGATAATGCAATTAACAAAGATGAGAGCTGTGGAAAGAGTTCCAAGAACAGAACAAGGCAAAGGATTTTACTCCAGACTATTCCTAGTTCCAAGAAAGGAAAAAAGTTGGAGACCTATTCTCGACCTGTCCACCTTAAATACATACATCATTGTCCCAAAATTCAAAATGCTGACTCTACAGCAACTTCTTCCCATGCTGGGCAAGGAGTGTTGGCTGGTAACTCTAGATCTCAAGGAGGCATACCTGCACGTCCCCATCCGACCAATTTGCAGAAGATACCTCAGATTTCTTGCAGGATCAGAGCACTATCAATTCTCAGCATTGCCCTTTGGCTTATCTACTGCCCAGAGTATTCACAAAATGCCTGGCATCAGTGATCGCCCACTGCAGACTACAGGGAATTCAAATTTATCCATACCTGGACGACTGTCTGCTACAAGGGGACAACCCAAGCAAGCTGACAACAGATTTACAAAGGGTCATTTACTTGCTACAAGCTCTGGGATACACAGTCAATTTACAAAAGTCAAGGCTGATACCATCCCAAACAAGGACATTCTTGGGCGCGGAATTGGACACAGTAAAACAAATGGCATTCCTAACTACAGAAAAACAAAAGAACTCCCTCTTTACTTCTTGGCACTAACAAGACGGAACAAGCTAACAGCAAGAAAAGTTCTGCAGGCCCTGGGCTTCATGGCATCATGCATAATCTTAGTTCCACATGCCAGGCTACATATGAGAAAACTACAGTGGTACCTAAAGAATTTATGGTCCCAACACAGGCACAGCCTAGAAGCAGAAATTCCACCAATACCATGCCTAAAACAGGAGTTCCTATGGTGGGCTCAAGCATGCCAGTCAAACCCAGGCCTACCCTTTCACAACTATCAAGCAAGCCAAACCATCACAACAGACGCCTCAGACCTAGGATGGGGGCTCACATGCTGGGCAAATGCACAAGGATTATGGACAGGACCAGCTTCACCTGCACATCAACCTAAAAGAAATGCTGGCAGTAAAACTGGCAATCCAAAACTTCAGACCATTCCTCAAAGAAGGCCAATTGATGATAAGGACAGACAACACCACTGTCATGTGGTACATCAACAAACAGGGAGGCACTCATTCATACCCCCTGTGCAGAATGACCTTGGACCTTTGGAACCTGGCACTCAGCTACAACATCCAGTTACAGGCAATATTCGTACCAGGGAAGGAGAATACTCTAGCAGACATGTTAAGCAGAACCACCTCGGATGCTCACGAATGGATGCTACACCCGGACATCTTCAGGACCATCTCAAAGAAATGGGGAATGCCACAGATAGATCTGTTCGCTTCCCCTCTCAATTACCAGCTCAAAAAATTCTGCACAAGGACATTCCACCCACTTGCATGGAAAGTGGACTCGCTCTCCTTCAGCTGGAAAGGTCTGACAGCATATGCATTCCCACCTCTTCCCTTGCTACACAAGGTATTACTAAAAATCAAGGAGGAGCGTCCAACGATAATCCTGATAGCTCCAAACTGGCCAAGACAACACTGGTACCCATTGCTAAGGAGCATGTCTCGGGACAAGATGTGGTCAATACCCCTGAGGCCTTTGATGTTAACTCAGAACAACTACAACATCATGCATCCAAACCTAAAAACGTTGCAACTGACTGCATGGAACATTACATAGCAACAACTAATCCAGAACTTTCCCAAAGGGTGAAAGACATTATCCTTGAAGCCCGCAGACCTTCAACAAGAAGGAACTATGCAGGAAAATGGAAAAGATTTGCCATTTGGAGTGCTGAAAGAGGAAAGGATGTGTCAAATATAGATATGGCTAACATTCTGGAGTATTTGGCAGAACTTCTGCATACAGGCCTGTCCTACTCCTCCATCAAGATACATGCATCAGCTATTTCAGCAGAATACAGCTTTGATCCACCTGTCTTTTCACATCCTTTACTCAGGCAGTTCCTCAGAGGGATTAAGAATGTAAAACCCCCTAGGAAACCACCATTGCCAGCTTGGGATTTGAACTTTGTACTAGAAAAGCTGACACTCGCACCTTTTGAGCCAGCAGCAACAGCAGAGCTACAGCATCTATCGTGGAAAACTGCTTTCCTACTGGCAATAACCTCAGCAAGGAGGGTGTCTGAACTTCAGGCCCTAATGGCAGTACAGCCCTTCCTAATCTTCCACCAAGATAGAGTGTCCATGAGGACTAATCCTACATTTATGCCTAAGGTGGTATCCAGAGTGTCTTTAAACCAGGCAATCCACCTTCCTACCTTCTTCCCAACCCTCAAAACAGAGGGGAAAGAATGCTGCATACCTTGGATGTACATAGACAGTTACGCTACTACCTGGACAGAACAAAAAGTAACAGAAAAACTGACCAGCTTTTTGTAGCCTATGCAACAGGAAGAGAAGGAAAAGCTATTTCCAAACAGACAGTCTCCAAATGGATAGGAAATTGCATACGATTCTGTTACTCCTTCCATGGAAAACCAATTCCACAGAACATAAGGCCTCATTCTACAAGGGCAACAGCCACTACCACAGCCTTCTTACGAGGAGTGGCAACCAAGGACATTATTGAGGCGGCTACTTGGACCTCCGTGCATACATTTGCCAAGCATTATAATTTACCTTTGTACTCCAGATCCCGAGCAGGGTTTGCCACTGCTGTACTGCAAGGGATCCTAACCACACCATAATCTATTTTTCCTCCCCTTAGTTGGCTATGGTATTCTACCCAGTTGTTATGACTGCAGATGCATCCATGAAGGACATAGTACAGTTTTGTACCTACCATAAATGTAGATGTCCGAACTGGATAGCATCTGCAGTCAGGATTACCCTCCTCCTTCCCTCTGTGGTACTCCTAGGTATTTACCCTCCTAATAGCTAGCTGGTGGGGAGTCTCTTATGGTGTATTTGTTTGTATATATGTACATACATGCTTATTTTCTGAGTTTGCCTTCTATCCTTTTGCAAACATTGGCATTTATCCAAAATTTAGCCTTCCAGGGAGGGCAACTGGCATCTGGGGCAAGAAACACTGAAGAAAATGGCGTCGGCTGATGCCTTTATACCCGAAGACCAGCAGAGATGACGTCGGGTGAAGTGCGACATCAGCCGAAGCCGGACCCGGACTTTGGAATCCGGCCGACTGAAGGGCTGCCTGACGACAGGACAACCCAGTTGTTATGACTGCAGATGCTATCCAGTTCGGACATCTACATTTATGGTAGGTACAAAACTGTACTTTTCTTCTACAATCTGAAACAATTGTTGTTCCTAAACATATGTTGTGAACAATTATGTCACTAATTTGTTGAATCAACATTCTTCCAGTCTGTTTCTGGTAAATTTAAGTCCCCAGCCACTATTATTCTTCCCTCCTGTGTTTCATGCAAGAAATTTATGAATTCCTGTAGGTCATCAGCATTTGACTTTGGTGGTCTGTACACTCTGATAATTGTCAATATGTTCTAGGGTTGTCTTTATTGTCACTGTTACATAATCTATAGTATTGGTTTTATCACTGAACACATAATAATCACAAGTCTCATAGTTATCTTTAATCCTTATCGTAACACCTCTACTTGATTTTTTTGTTAGAATGTATGTTACAGTAAAACCATTTATACCCTGGTAGGAATGTTTTCAGGTTGTTGTTCTTTAACTATGTTTCACAAACAATAACAACGTCAATCTTGTAAGGACGTAACAAAATTTCCAATAAAAAATATATTTTATTTGTTAATGCTCCTAACATTAGCAGCCAACAGCGATGCATTAAATGTTGCTGTCTGTGAACTGTTAAATTTGTCAACTCAGCATGGGAAAATATGGGTAAACACCGGTTGTATGATATCATTGCCAAAATTAAATGACCAATGGACCCTCCAAAGCTTTGAAGAACTCTGTATTTGATGGCACTTACCAAGATTATCCTTCTAGCAATACCTTCAGCATAAATAAATATTCTTATATCCTATACACCTAGCCCCACCGTCTTAACCACCAGGGCTCCCCCCCAAAATAAAACATTTTAAACCACAGGGATCCTCTCTACATCATATCCTCACCACACAGGACAATGAAAGAATGTTATGTTCATAAGAGGATGGATGGAAACCTGAAGATTTTATTATGTATTTTCTGAGGGATATCAAAGGCAAACTTCATTTGTCTTTGAGAAAATAGTTTTCTTGTTTCATCAGGGTTATTGGTTTCCCAAATGCTATACTGATGCAAGTCAGTAAGGAGCTGAGTGCTGTCTGGTCTGCTTATCATCATCCTATAACTTTTTCATAAGCTTTGGGAATGTGCAGTCTTCAAGCTGTGGGACCAAGTGATCATTTGGATTAGTGTATACTTGTGTTGGGCTATTCCCTGCAACCCTCAACCTATTTGGGTGGGTGGTACCTCATATCGGTGCTTTGACCTGTCTTGTCAAAATAGATGGGTGTTACAGTTGTCAGTGGTAGTTTGGTCATACATTACCTCAGTATGGAACTACCCCACATCCTTATCCATTGACAGTCTTAGATCCTGGATATTAGCTAGAGGGCCTAGGTTTGCCTCAGGTAGCGTAGGGGTCCATCCTCTTACAGGAATATCTGCTTCTATGGTGGGAAGCATCACAACATCATGGAAAGTATTTCTGACATCACTAGGCTCTAATCTGGTATTACTACCCCTTAGGTCTCTGACCCCAGGCCTGTTTTACTTACTTCACCCTCCATTCCTCATCTTCCCCAGGTGCTAAGCACTTACTCACTATTGAAGTGTATCTAAAGCCTACTCATGTGTTGTCTCTTTTTTGTGACCCCATACATGTGTCTCCGGTATATTTTCTCTTTTATTTCCTTATATATCTGGTTTTAGCTATTGTAAAATGTATATATAGTTTTGCTTATGCTGGTTTCTCTTTCATAATCTATGTTATTGAATTTGCTGTTAATGTATTCTTACTATGTGTAGTTTTTTAGTGTTATATCTAGGAGATTAACTGTTTTGTCATTTTCCCATTGCTAGTCATTTCATGTGAAAAACTTTTTCAAGTTTGTTAACAATGGATTGCTTGTTTGATTAATACTAATAGTTTAAAGAGAGCCATGTTATCCTTTCTGCTGTTGGTTCTTAAGTTTGTCAGAGTTATTAATAAAGTTTTATATTTTTACAAAAAAAGTATGTATGTATATTTCCAGTATCTGCTATATACTGCTGACCACAACTTAGCTTTAGTGTTTTACTGTTAAATGTCACTGGCACAGATGTTAGCAGTTTTGCCTCAGATTGCTTAGCTTTCCAACACATTTCTTGGCTGCTCTGCCTTCAGTTTTGGGTCTACACATCCTCTCATTTGCATGTATTTTATCCTGGTGAGACATACTGTGGTGAACTGATGATCCTATAAAGTGCTGATGAGGTTCTGTATGTGTGTGTGTGTGTGTGTGTGTGTGTGTGTGTGTGTGTGTGTGTGTGTGTGTGTGTGTGTGTCCTGTGGTGGGCTAATACCCCATTTGGGATATGTTTTTTTTCTGCCTTAAGCCCACTGAGTTCTTTTGAAATAGGCTTCAGTTTCTTCCACGACTCTCAACTAGTTTAATCTTTTTGACAGAGAATTACTGAATGAAAGAAGTCACTAACATTATTTTTACTTTTCAGGGGCACTTTCTTACCTATATAAGTTTTAACTCAACTTCTGCTACTTTCAGTGACATTTCTGAGAACTTTCTTATAGCCAGAAATAGTAATTTTTGACAATACTGCCTGTGTATGTCATTCCCCTGATTTATTTTATTTTGTCTACTATGCTATTTTATTTTTGCCACCAAAATTTCACCTTGTAACCTTGAAAGATCATTGCACACATGAGCCAGCCTTGCTGTCAATATGCTGTACATGGGCTAAGGTCCAGGTCGACTGTAAATATTTTAAAGAAATATGAAGATGCAAGGATAGTGGTAACTACTGCTTTGTGTGATTGCAAGCAGAATAGAAAGACAAGTCCATTAAGGTATGTAAACACATATAGTTGCTTGCATGGTAGTATGCGTACACAAGTGTCATGAAACATTACATTAATTTTAGGGGAGATAATCTACAAAACATATTTTGAAAACCACTTAGATTTATTCATTAATTCTCCAGTTGCCAGTTTAATCCAGTTCAGTGTCACATGGGAGACTAACCTTGTCCTGGCATTCATTGGGTGCAATACAGATAAATTAATCCTAGAGTGGATGTGTCTCTCTCTCTCTGTCTCTCTCTCACACACACACACACACACACACACACACACACACACACACACACACACACACACACCTAAAGGCAATATGCAAGATCAACACTTCATCTGCAGCATGTCTTCAGATTGTGTTAGGACTCTGGCATACCCAGTGGTAATCCATAAGGACATAAGGAGCACATGAAGACCCCATACTAAAGTCACCCTGTCAAAGAACTGTACAGGAGAAACACGTTGTGTGATGCATTTGCTAACATTGAGATCAAATTAAAAGTCAACCACTTGTTACTTGCTGGAGTGGACTGTTTGATTATTTTATACTGAAGTAGGACATCTTGTATACATACACACACACATACACAGATATATGGTTTCCATTCCTTTGGGGGAAAAAGCTGCTGTGTGTGACTGAAAATAAGATGATGGCACATACTGGCTGTTTATATGTGATCTTCTGGGACAGTCTGACTGGTATACAGCAGTGGAAAGTGCAGTTCTTCAATGCTTTTGCCAGCTTCTACTGTGCATAATATTGCCTATTTGCACCTCATCTTGTGCTTACAGTCTATGAGTGAGATCATTATCCTGCAATGGTACATGTGCCTTTTGGGATTTACAGCAGGAAATACAAGCAATATTGAATTACAGGGTCAGTTGCAGCATAGCTGTGAACTCCCAAAAGGGATAGCAGGTTAAAGGTGTTTTTTTTTTCTCTTTATGCTACTATGATTGGACTGCTTCTGTCCATCAGATATGTATAGCCATCTATATACGTATATATTAATTAAGGCTAACATGTATATTATCTATGTATAGCTGACATGTGTCAGTTGCTACTTGTCTGGGTGGTCCTAATGTCATGCAAAAATGTGACATGTTTGCAGTTAGATTACACTGTAGTATGTCTAGATCTAAAGCTTCATTGCCAGCGTACTTGCTTTGTATAAGTTATCACACCTCTGTAACTGATATAACACGATGCTGTTAGATTTTTTTTATTTTATTTATTTTTTTAGCCTGGCAACCAACAGCACATCATTTTTTGATTTAGCACCAGTAAAACTGTCAGCTCATTAATCAGTAAGCATGATGTTTTTGGTTTGCTCTCAGTCATAACTCTCAACCTCTTAGAGTAAGAAATCTGGACAAAGCCATAAAAAAGTGGTACAAATAGGGACAATTTTGAAATATTGCTCTTACAAACTTAGAAAGTTGATAGAATAACAGCTTTTTTATTAGCATGCATTTTCTGAAGGGTATGAAGTCTAAAACTCAAATGTCTGTCATTATTTTCTAACTTCAATCTTTAATGAGTTGCCACTAATTTGCCAGAAAGCCACAATTTTATTAAAAATGAACCAAAATATAAGGCAAAAATCTGGACATTCTGCGAAAATCTGTACAGTTCAGAAGTATGCTCTCAGTCCACGGTTTAGTCAGATAATAATTTCATGTCATGCTTTATGCTTGTGTAAAACTACAGCTACTTCTTATGGCACATTGCTGGTTGCATGCATCAGGAAAATGTGTACCCCTGACAAAGTGCAAAAATAACTTCTGGCAAGGAGAAGGACTGGGTAGAGAAGAATGTATGCCAGAGTGCTAGGACTGCAGGCAGCACAAGTAGTGTGACTGGGGGAGCCACTACTTCAGATACCAGAAAATAAAATTGCATTGAAGGCTCAGTGTTAAATATAAAAGTGTCCATATGCAATGACTTAACTGAACTAGCAAAGCACTGAAGGGGCAGGGAGGCAGTGGTGTCTCATGGCAAATGAGACCAACAAGAAAGATCCCTGCTAGCACATGAATTCTATATATATGCATGTGTGTTTGAGAGAGAGAGTGTGTGTGTGTGTGTGTGTGTGTGTGTGTGTGTGTGTGTGTGTGTGTGTGTGTGTGTGTGTGTGTGTGTGTGTGTATCTTTGTGAGTACACACGCACTTGGTACAAATCATGTACCATTAAATGAAAGTAGACAAGGACTAGAGTGTTAACATCCTTTTCAGATTATAACAATCTGTCTAACTTTTTTCATTGGGTAAAGCTAGTTTACCAGCTGGCAGGCAGCTGTTTCATTTTTGACATGATTTCCACTAGACCCAGCTTTTAAGGTTTTCCACAAGTCAGTAGGTAGAATCCTGCTTTTACATTTATTGTCCTTCAAATTGCTACTAACTTTTGTCTAGATTTTGTGCTTCAGCACCTTTATGTGTTATGGAGTATTATATCATGTCTATTTCCATTCTGTTTACCCACCGTTATACTTAAAACTAGCATTAGCTTTTATCTAGTTTTTTTTTCTTACTTGAATAATAGTTTCTGTTTTTTCAGGGTTATTGACCATTTCACTTAAAATTTCCATATTTACTTTTTTCAGAGCCTAAGTCTTATATATGTTTTATGTGCTGAGATAGTATTACTTGGCTGATGTTTTCCATTTTGGTTTTCAGTGTTACTACTTAGGTGCAACAACTGATGCTGCTGCAAAGATTACTGGTGAAGTGACTCGCCCAATGAGCGCCCATATACCTGTTCCAAAGATCTGTGAAAAACTTAAGAAAATGGATTTTCAGATATGTGAGCTGAGATACGGTATGGTAATACCTTTCTTTCTAAATTACATTTTGTCTTTCCTTTTGTCATCCCCAGAGCAGGCAAATACCATCTGCATGACAGAAAAAGAATGGCTCTCCCCCAGGCAAAATTTAGTCGTATTAGATTGTAGATTTTGAACAAGGACTGAAACTGTGTGTGTTAACTGTTCTTGGTTTTGTTTGTTTTCTTTTGCAGAATTCTGATTCAGTTTTGTTTGACTTTAATCTTAGTAAATCTTAACTATTTCTTAACAACTACTATACCTTCTGTTGCATGCTTGTCTTTTGTAATTAATATATATATATATATATATATATATATATATATATATATATATATATATATATATAGATATATGTGTGTGTGTGTGTGTGTATATATATATATATATATATATATATATATATATATATATATATATATATGTAGGTTCATAGATATATACTAGGCTAATGACCACCAGGGTCTTTATATGTCTAGCCATACAACCCAACTCAATAGTGTCCATAAGCATCATGGGCTATGCCATTTATTAGGAGGGGGCATGTTGGTTAGGAAATTTCTAAAGGATATTTGTGTTGGGGGGGTATGATAGTTTGGGCATTGTTACTATCTGCCTCTGTCTATCAAAGACATGTGGGCTAGACCCAGGGTGAATTTCTGATTCCCATATAGTGGTCAAAATTACGCTTAAATAAGGTAGGGCTGGACTCTGCTTCACATGGATGGGAAGGATGTTCTGGAGCATGGAGATCCTCTGAGATGCATATCTGTCTTGCAAACATGTTCTATTTATCTTCCAAGCAAAATTTAAATACTGGGATCCAGAGGTTCTGATGCTGTTCATTTTGTGTATGTGCAAAAGGTGCAACAGAGCTGGATCCAAGGATACCTTGTATGCCAGGCATAGATCGCTTCTCAGTAACATATACAAGACTAAGCATAGAGATAGGGATTTAAGGTAATTTGTATGGAACAATGTGTTTATTCCCTGGATTCTACTGGTAAGAAACCTTTGTGGGTGTTCCAGCTGTTGCATATGTCTGGTCAGGTTTATGGCAAAGGGAGCATTATACATAATAATGGGTTTGTTAAGGGCTGAATAAGGTGGGACTATGACTTCCATGGACCTGGATATCATGCCTTTACTTATAAGTTGGGTGACATAGAATAATGTTCTTATTACCTTAGCCACATGATGATCAAAGACCAAATTACTGTCTAAATATTTTCCCAGATCCTTGATTACTGGGTCAACTCTTAGGGGTGATTTTCAATGGAGTAATTAGTCTAGATTACCCTTTTCCCAAATGGCACTATAATGCATTTCTTCATATTGAGTTTTAATTCATGACTTTGGCACCAATTATTTGTCTGTATTAGACCTACTTGCAAGATGTTTTTGTTGTGGGGGGAATCTATGATAGCTCCCAATGCAGTCATTAATAAACTTGGTCAGGCAAAGGCACTTGACATTAGCCTTCACCTCCGAGAAGTAGATGCCAAATAGAAGCAGTCCCAGCATACAGCCCTGAGGTATCCTGCTGGTGACCAGTCTCTTAGTGGAAGTGGTCTCATCAGTCATGATTTCCTAGGTGCTGTCTGTGAGCCATTTGGTAATCCAGTGAGTTATGTAGGTCTTTTCCCATAGTGTGGTGTGAAGGGATCTTCATTGTTCTGCTGCTGATGAAGAGGGATTTCGATATTTTTACTGTCAACAAACTGCGGTTTGATGATATGGAATTTCAGCAAAGTCAGGTAGACCCCTGTGATGGTGACCACTAGACTTTTTCAGCACCTCACCTTCTCCAATCAGTGTTGTTACGCAGCATCCCTCGTACTAAAATAGTGCTTCACCAGTATCTTCTTTTGCCATTTGCATTTTCTAAGTGATAAATGTAACCATCTACACTAAGTGAAGACTTGTCTTTCTGCAATAGCAAAACATGGCACAACTTTCCAAATATACCTGGCAGACAGATGCTCTCATTGCTGTCCTTGCCTTATGCTGCTAATACAAACTAAGTAAAAACTATCAACTAATCCTGAAAAAAAAAGTACAAATGCAAATGAAACATAAACTTGATGCAGATCAGTCACAACTGTAACAATGTTTTCCCATAAATCACTTGCGTACCTAATTATAACAAAGCCCACAACACCTTTAAATAACAAACAGTTGAAATCCATGTGATATACTACCTACCACCACAAAAATGTGTCATACGTGACAAAATGTTACACTACGGTCAATTTTTAAGCATAAAAATACAACTTACTCCTACTATAACCATATGTTACAAACTACTGTATGAAGATGAACAAGAAGCTTGCATTTATCAGTAACTACTACAACAAAAAAGTAGCTATATTTAATACCTTCATATTAATCTTTAGCATTATAAAAAAAGCACTACAGACTTTATAAGGTCTTATAAAAATATTGTGTCTTCCTACTTACACAAACCTGCAGTACATTTTACTGCAACACACATAAATAAAAGCCAAATAAATTCAAAATACACCTTTCTACAAATAAACACCAAACATTTGAACACCATGGTGGAATAGATTCTACATTACCATAGTAAACTTTTAGCCCTTATGCATTATAGATTATACATACATTCTCTAAATGACTGTAGTATATCTTTGTCATTGTATGATACTATGACAGAAATAGGATCCTCAGTCTAAATGTATTTCTCTAGAGTATTGTTTAATCACCCTAACAAAGAGGGCTGTTATTGCTTTAGGTTCCCCTTCAGAGTATTAATGCCTGGGCCACCTAAGCATGAAGTTAATCTTGGTGTCAAAATATTTATGTTAGATCCAGCTTTGCACTAGCCCAGTTTCCTTTTACACCCACAATGATCTCTTTATTTAGTCTGTAGCTATGTCAGCCATGTCACAAATGTAATCAACTCTTCTAATATTCTTTTTTAATGTATTGACGTATACACTGTTATGCAGGCCATCGCTTCTACTTTCATAGAATCGCATTGTATACTTGAAGAGGTCCTTTCCTTCTTTGTAACTGACAGAGAAACTTGCATTTATTTATGAGCTGCACTTTTAGTCTCCTTTTTTGGGGGGTTATTAGATGGGGCAATCTCTAATTCACTGAGAAGGAACCATAGTGTTAGACTGCTGATGGGCATGTTTTGATTTTACTGGCTAAGTCTGTCTGCTTTTTCAATATAAGAAAATTATCTATTTTTGAGAAAAGGTTTTATTTCTACAAGTAGTTTGTTAGCTCTTTGCTATGATGTACTAACTGCTCTACTACTCATCATGCCAATAGATGCATTAGCCTTTACAGATTGCTTTTTGTGGGGAAAATCCTCCTCCTCATAACTCTTAACTCTTGTGATGTTTGCCTGATATTATCAATCCATTCCTCATACAATTTGTGTTTTTTTGGCAAATCACTGAGGATTGAGGTCACTAAATAATGACATATATTTGGCTTTCAGACTTCATATCTTTCAGAACTGTGGTTGTGGTGCTGCGGTAGTGTTGTCGCCTCACAGTAAGACGTTGTCCTGTTCAATTCTCAGCTAGAGCGTCTTCTGTGTGGAGACATGCGTGAATGGGCGTACCTTCGTTGAAGGTTGTGCGTCAGAGCCGGCAACTCGGCACGTAAAAATCTACTGCCAATCATTAGCGGACCGGAGTTCTGCTGTGGCGACCCCTAATCGGGAAAAGCTGAAAGACACATCAACTTCATATCTTTCAGAAAATGCATGCTAACACATATCCTGTTATTGTAATAACTTTCTAAGTTTATAATAGCAATATTTAAAATCTGTCCCTATTGTTAGGCTCCCACCCCCATGTTTAGGCTTTGCCTAGATTTCTTGCACTGAGGTTGAGAGGTAAGCTCTTCCTCCTCCTCACTGAGATGTCCTTTTAGCCAATTGTCAAGTGAAATTTCCCCAATTTGACAAAAAGGCGCTCTTCAAAATGATTCATCTTTAAGAATAATTCTGTAGTTTTGTACCTGGCAATTATAAGGGCCAGATAATAATAATATCATGGTCTTGTTGATTGCTTATAATTCCCCTTAACTGTACTAAGCTAGGCTTATTGCACCAAATACCTCAATAGGATATGAGTCAGCTTTTTGTATCAGTCCTTTTCACTGCCTAATATGTAGCTGAGTGAATAACATCTGATCAGAGTACCCCCTTGCATGAAACTTTAATGTTCCAGTTTGGACAATGTTTTTTTTTCTTGTAAACAGATTATATTAGATTTATATTTCTTAATATATCTTAAATCTTTTCTCTTGGTTAGAGATAACATTAACATTCGGTATGGCCATGTTTAAACCTATGCCTTTGTTGTGATTATTCTTATCTCTATGTAAAAGTGACAGAGCACCTCAGTGGATTCTCTCTCTCACACACACACACACATACACACACACACACACACACACACACACACACACACACACACACACACACACACACACACACACTCACTCACTCAGGCACACTCAGGCACATACACACACACACACACACACACACACACACACACACACACACACACACACACACACACACACAGCTTCCAAGCTTTTCCGACCGTTTCTTAATTTTAGTTTTCCCCATCACAGAATTTCTGTGATACATCATTACTTAAAAGGTAGATAGATTCCCTCTAGTTGATCCCTCCATGCCATACATGCCTCTCAACCTCTTAGAGCAAGAAATCTGGACAAAGCCATAAATAAAAGTGGGACAAAGGCCCAGTAATAGGGACAATTTTTAAATATTGCTCTTACAAACTTATAAAGTTGATAGTTAACAGGTTTTGTATTAGCATGAATTTTCCGAAGGGTATGAAGTCTGAAACTCAAATGTCTGTCATTTTTTCCAACTTCAATCTTTAATGATTTGCCTGTAATTTGCCAGAAAATTGCAATTTTATGAAAAATGGACCAAAAAATATGTGGCAAAAATCTGGACATTCTATGAAAAGTTGTACTGTTGAGAGGTATGCTTCCATGCCTTCTTGAAACAATCACAGTTTCTATGATACATGATTATTTAAATGGTAGATAGAGCCCCTCTAGTTGATCCCTCCATGTCTCCTTGAAACAATCTCTTAAGTAACATCTTTTTATTCTCTCTCATTTCCTGTAAACTTTTTACTTTTTGATGTCTGGACTATTTTACCATAATGGTTATAGGTGAAGAAATAATTAACAACATACTGGTTACAAACAGCACAGTAGTGTCAGTACTCTTGACAACCTTAACATTTGATTTAGTCAGCTCAGCAACTCAGATGACTATTAGCTTAGCTGCCTTTGGGCTTGCCCTATTCCCATACAGCTACAGGTTAACCGGTCACCCATTCCCTAGAGAGGATCTGAGTGACCTCTACATAACTAGTTATGCCCAGGTCCAAAACATTTTCTAATATCAGCTTTAAAACTGTAGGCTGAATTCCAAAGTAGGGGTTGCTTCTGGTTCCATATTCCCTGGCAGGGTCATGCTCTCTCAATACTTTTTCTTTGATTGTAACAGGATGCCACAGAACATGAATAGATGTGAATTTGCATTGTTCAGAGCCCAACCCCTATGTATAACTATCACCATGTGCTGTTCTGCTAAGGAAATATGCCACAGTCTTATTGGTGGACATGCAACAAGCAATGTCCATTTTGCACCAGCATCAATGTTCTGTTACACATTTTACTAAGAGTGCACAATAAGCCAGGATATATTAATTTCCCATCTGTATAACAAAATGGCAGTATACCATGTGTGATGCAGTTGAATACTTTAGCATACACTTGTATGCCTTTATCTCCTGATTTGTTACATGGAGACTCAGAAACAACCTATCAGAACCTCCAGTAGCGCTTAGGAATTAGCACCACTGTCTATCCTTCTAAGCCCACACCCACTGAGTGGTCACTGCAGATGGTATCAGTACAGAAATAAAATTCTTTCACCATAACCTTGGTCTATTTTCCAATCACACACTAGTAGGTATTGTGATGTGGATATCCCACCACTGCCAACCAATATGTGATGTGGATATTCCACCACTACCAACTAATATGTGATGACCCACCTCTGGGCCAGTAATCAAGGAGCCTCAATCCTCAAAACTGGCACCTGTCGGGGACATTCACTGGGAGGATAACAAGTACACACACAGTATTTCCAGATGCAGCATTCTGAATCAAGTGCAATTTACCCTTAAGAGCACAAGAGGCCATAGTCAGTCCGGGGCTGGTTTCCCCCTCTTTCTCCATATCCTCAGTAAGACTCTCCACTGGCACAGCTATAGAGTTGAGTCCTTATCCAGGGTTCCAGGCCCAGTCCTCCAATACTCTCTCTGTCCAACCAGTACTTCATGTCCCTACCCAAGTAGCTGACACGTATACTCTTGGGGACTTGTTTTATACACACACACACACACACACACACACACACACACACACACACACACACACACACCTGGGAAAGGCTAGCACAGGTTTACTAGCTATTCCCCCTTCTGCCCAGACTATAAGGTAGTTTTCACTCCCACCAGAACTCCTTGCCAGCTACTTTAAGGCCCTCAACAATGGGTGTCCAAATTTACTGTGTAAATTAATGCTAATACAAATGGTAGTTTGGCCAAGAGCAAGGCTGCTAGGAGTGGCTCACACAGTATCACCAAATAAATATGCAAGTGCTCTCAAAACTTAAATATTTCTACAACGATCAGCCACGATGACAGGTTTAAATATATTTAATAATAAATAATAAAAGGACAAGAAAATAGTAAGTATATATTCACAGTGACATCAGAGTTCAAAACACAGGAAATATTTAAAATAACATTGAAGGACAGACTTAGACAAATAAAGACAAACAATATGTAAATTAACCTTTACTATATTCCTGACTGAATCTAAGAGAATTGCTTTTCTCTAATAACTTACTTAATAGAGCAAGCAGATGTTGTGGTGAATGGTCCTTCTTGTTGTTGTCAAGCCCAAGACAGAATACAGAATGCTCAGTCTCACAAAGAGACTTCTTAAAATAACATCTAAAATATTACTTCTAAGATAGTTTTTCAGAATGACATCACTTCTGGTCATCTGACTTCTAGTTTTATTTATTTTTATTTATTTTACATTTGTTTATTGGGAAAGTCTGACTGGAACAAGGTCCATTTACAGTGGAGGCCCGGGGAGAAAAGCTCCATAACACAACAGTACAAATACAACAAATGACAAAAAAATTCTGTACAGAGGAATATATACAATCAGAGCTCCATGTCTTTATAAGACAACTCATAATCCACAAATGACAGAAAATTTCTATACAGTGGCATATATACAATCAAGGAGTTTTGTTGTACCTTAGTTTGAATTGAGCAAGCTTGGTATATAGATAGCATAACTTTGAATTCCCTATTGGTAGTACAAAGCATAAAAATGAAGGAATGGAATCTGGAAAATAATGCTATTTGGGAGATATGTCATAGCATGATTAATAGTTTATAGGATAGTAGTTCCTGATAGGAAGTATTTGAGTAGTACAGGATAGCTGAGGTAAGCAGTGAGGAGATGGGGTGTGGCAAGTTAGGAGGAGAGCAGAAAAGATTTTATGTGATACAAGGACAGAGCCATGATTGCAAGAGGTGTGACTTTAATGATGTCTTGAAAAGTGAGATGGATGGTGCAGAAGAGATATTTTGGGGGAGGTTATTCCATTCCCTTGCAATGGTGTGGGAGAACAGACTTTTCCCTGCAGTGTTATTGGCTTTGGTTATGCAGAGCAGGGTTTTGTTGGATGAGCGTAAAAGGCAATTTGCAGAATGTTAGTTTAGAAGTTGGTTTAGGGCTGGGGTTTTCTGAGGGTTCCTTATTATGTTGAAGGTGAGTACTAATTGGTGATAGTTAATTAGCTGAGAGAGTTCTAACCACTGTAGTTGCTTCAGGGCAAGACAGTGATGACTTGTAAAAGTGGAGTTGTTAGTGAATTTTGCAGTTTTATTGTAGCATGACTCTAGTTTGTTTAGGTCTGTTTTCCTGATATGAATTAGGATTGGTGATACATACATTAGGGTAGACAAGAGGTGGGTTTGGACTAAGGAGATTCTAGCTTGGTCCGATAGGAACTGTTTGTGTTTGTATAGGGTTCCTAGTTTCTTATGTACCTTTGTGATGGTTTGTGAGATATGGACATTAAAGTTTAGATTGTTATCTATTTCAATGCTGTGCAGCTTAGTGTAAGGGGAGGGAGTGATTGTGGTCCCATTTTTGAGGTGATAGTGAAGGTAGGAAGTGTAGCTTTGAATTTATTTGGGGTAAAAAGGAGTAATTTGGTCTTGTTGGGGTTTAGAATGAGTTGAATATCGGTAATCCATTGTTCCATGGAGCAGAAGGAATCTTGGGTAAGCTTTTGAAGAGTGGTTATGGATGGGACTGAGCAGATTAGGGTGGAGTCATCTGCTTACTGTATAAGTGATGCATGCAGGGTGGAAGTATGTAGTTTGTTAGTGAAAATGGTGAATAGTAGAGGACCCAGTATTGATCCTTGTTGGACGCCTATATTAGTTGGTAATAGAGGTGATGGTGTACTTTGCCATTTAACTGATTGTTTTCTGTCAGAGAAATAGCTTCTAAACCAGTAGAGGGGGCAAAGGATAAGGCTGACAGAGTGTCTAAGAGTAGGTTATAGGAGACCATATCAAATGCTTTTGATAGATCTAGGAATATGGCTGAGACAAATTTGTTGTTGTTTCTTAGATGGTTATTCTGATTGGTAAAGGAGAGTAGAGCAGTGGTTGTGCTATTGTTTGGGCGGAAACCATGCTGTGTGGGGGAGAGGAGGTTATGTGAGGATAGGAAGTGCATTACCTGGGTGTGAATACATTTCTCCAGAAGCTTGGAAAGGGGGAATAAGATAGCAATTGGCCGGTAGTTTGATAGTTCATAGGAGTTTCCACCTTTGTGAAAGGGAATTATATGTGACTCTTTCCATAGATGGGGTATGCAGGTTTCTTGTACAGAACAGTTTATAAGAACTGAGACAGGGTAGGCTAGTGATTTTGCAGCTAATTTTAGAAAAGTTGTGGGTAAACCATCTGCTGCAAGTGTGGTAGTAGTTCCCATGCAAAACTCCCATTGCTGGAAGCTGGCAGGACTTAGCACCTACTTGTAAAAATACACAAACAAGGGCTTTTGCCCAGATCTCTGGCAAGTTCTGGAAGTCATAAAATAATTGCATACCTCCACACTTCCAGTGTAGTAAATAACTCATCCCAAAGACAATATAAAAAGCTTCCTAGTACAGCCTTTGTGTCTTTGGCTGCACTGAAACCTGTGAGATAGCATCTTTATGGCCTAGCCTATAAAATTATTTAATTTCATATATTTTTTAAAGTTTGATAGACTGAGGTTAACTTCCTGTCTGTCAGTTTCCTCTGTTAAAACATATACATTGAAACAGTTACAATAGTGCATGAACATATCTGTTCTCTCCAGTAGGACACACTGTGGATACATTTCAAACACAAGCACGTTACAAATACATTTTCAACAGAAAAATCTACAAATCAGTTTAATATGCATGACATACAGTTCTAATACATTTGTAATACCAGCATCTTGTGTAAATCAGTTTGGTATTCACAAATGACATATAATTATTTACATAATTCCAGCTAGCTGTGCTGGCAGTACCTCCTTTCTTCACAGGTATGCTTACACAAGGGCCATCTTCAGTGTACCAGCTTCCACATTAACAGGGTATAGTCATATCTCAGTTATCATCTAGGCTTGAGATAAGCTGTAAGGAACTACCACAACTAGATTATGTATCACCAGTCAGTCCTATCCTATCCTGCATATAATCCTCCATTAGACTCTAAATTTAATAGCTCACTAAAGTAAGTTAATGAACAAATATTAAGCCAAAGGCACAACATGTGGTTCTGCCCCACTATCCAAGAAGAAACACATTCTGATCATATGCCTTGGTTCAACAAATTTAAACATGCTGCATTCACCTTCATAACCTACAGTGACGAGGAAAAGTCCTTAAAATTCAGGATATGACCATCAAAGATAGAAAATATAGAAAATAATGTTTGTAGGATAACTTTTCAGAAAAATGTTTCTAGTATTCACTCATTTTACTGTGATCTGACAGAAGGTTAACTTCATAAATCAGCACAGTAACCCTTCCCCACATCCTGCAAGAAGGGCTCCTTGTTCTAAATTGTGATACATTTGTGATGGTTGAACCATTTGCTATACCTTTTCTTCAGTTACTGTTCCCTTTTGATCTTTATTCCCAGACCACATCTATGAAAAGGCTTGCTTCTGCTGTGTGTGTGTGTGTGTGTGTGTGTGTGTGTGTGTGTGTGTGAAGGGGGGGGGGGGTGGCATGGTACAAAAACAAAGCCAGTTCACTCACTACTTAATCTTGTACTCCATTATTATGGATTTATCCATCATACATGGAAAAAGGAACATTTTCCTTCATCCATACATTGTTTATTAATTATGCCACTAAATGATGCAAGCTGAACAATTCATTTTAGGTGCAAGGAGCAATTGACGTCACAGAAGCTTGGTTTCACCCCTTCTGATGTCTCACATTGACAAAGGAAACTCCACAGCAACTTCTGAGAAATGACAGAGTGCATAGCTTTTGTGAACTAAAACTACAGGATTCACAGGAGGGGTGAATGCACCTTTGATAGCCAGGGGGCTATCCTTGTCTCTGTCAACCTGCATTTCACCTACATGAGAAGCCTTCTTTGATATGAGATACTTTCATGGATCTTCTTCTAATAAAGAACAGAAGAGTGTGTCAGAGGGAAGCATGACCTTTAACCTGATAGGATAAAACAGCATTGTGTTGACCTTCAGCAATTTGTATTCATTAATAATGGGCACACTGCTTTCTCTTTTGCTTGGTAGTGAATGCATTGGCTTTGTTTGCATATATGTTTGTTTTTTATTACACTTGAAGTAGCTGTCCAGGCCTGGCTTCCACATTATCGTAAGCATCTGGACATTTTATATATATATATATATATATATATATATATATATATATATATATATAAGCAGACTATAAAGAAATATAGTTTTGTTATAGAGGGCAGCTTTGGGGCCAAAAATCTGTGCAGCTTTTTCACTACAAATTTAGGGATATGTGCATTCTTTGAATTATATGACAAGAGCACTTTAATGCATTGGTTTCCTCAGTATTTTCAGGACATTTGAAGAACAAAATATTTTTCTCATTGCCTTATTTTCTGAATCCTCTGCATAGTCCTCAGAATTTAGACCTTTTTAATATTAAGTCATTTTGCCTCTCCACTGAGTCATTATGCATATGTGGTAATTTCAGTGCATTGCAGTAATAATTAAAACATTGCTGTCTGCTTCCCAGTGTCTGATACTGTTGGCTTACTCTGTTCAAAAGTTGCTGCTGTAAATAATTCATTTCCCTGTATATCTTATCCTGAATAGCTACTTTCTCTAGGTTGTAGGTTCATAGGCGTATACTAGGCTAAGAACCACTAGAGCCTTTATAAGCCTAGCCATGCAATCCAAATGTAACCCACTAATTTGATTTATATATGGGGTGATTTACTGACTACCTCTGTCCAGCAAAGATATAGGTGCTAGAGAAGGGAAGAATTTTGATTGCCCATCTGTTGGTCCAAGTTGTGATAAATTGGGCTAGAGAAGTACTCTGCTTTACATGGAGGGGGGAGCCTGTTCCAGAGAATGGGAGTTCTCTGAGAAACATATATATCTCTTCAACATCTCCTATTTACATCTCAAGCAAAATTTAGAACTTTTTATTTGCTAGTTCTGATGTTGTTTATTTTGTGAATATGTAAAAGTTTCATCAAAACAGGGTCCAGGGATGCCTGTATGTTAGGCAAAGATCACCTTCCAGAAGTCTGTATGATACATAATAACGAGACAGGGCCTTGAGGCAATCAGCATAAGGCATTTTGTTTACTCCCTGTATTCTTTTATTATTGAACCTTTGTGTATGATGCAGTCACTGCATTTGTCTGGTCAGATACATACCAGATGGGGTATAATACTCTACGATGGGTCTGATGAGGGCCAAGTGTAGTGGTACGATGATCTCTCTGGAAATAGATGCCATGCCCTTTCTTATAAATTCAGCAATATGGAAGGATTTTCATACTAACTTGGACATATGTTGGTCAAAGCCTAGGCTACTATCTTCATGAGTTCCCAGATCCCTGACTAGTGAATCAACTTCTAGGGGTATTCTATTGATGACATAGTTACCTGGGGTGTCTGATTTTCCAAAACATAGTATAATGCATTTCTTGGTATTGAGTTTTAAGCCATGGCTTTGGCACCAAGCGTTTAACTGTGTCAGAACTTCTTGAAGGGTGTTCTGTTCTTGTGGAGATTTGATGACTGCACTCAGTTTGCAATCATCTGGTCAGTAAAAGCCCTTTGACACTGGCTTTGATATCGAAGGAGTAGATGCCAAAGAGGAGCAGGCCCAGCACAGAGCTCTGAGAGACCCCACTGGAGACTGGCCTCTTTGTGGATGTGGCATCACTGATCCTTACCTCTTGGATCCTATCTGCGAGATAGCTTTCTATCCAGTGTGTTATAAAGAGGTTTATGCTTGTTCTGTAAGCTTGTTGAAAATACCTGAGTGAGGTATTTGCTTTAATCAGATCTAGGTGGGCAGTATGCACCACTTTCCCCTTCACCATTGGCTTAGTGACCTTTTCAAAGAAGTCTACCTGTTTCAGTAATGACCCTCCTTTAACAAAGCCAAACTGTGATGGATCCAGTGTCTGGATGTCTCCTATGCCCTTGCTGATAATCTCCATGATAATTCTTTCCATGGCTTTGCAAGTACGACTAGTCAGACTAATGGGTTTGTAGTTTCCAGGATCTGTTGAAGCTCATCCCTTATGAAGGACAATGACTGTCACATTCCTCCATTCCCATGGCACAAAGTCTCTTTTAAGACTGTTGTTAAATAGTGATTCCAGGGGTCCTGATGAATTGTATTTTAGACTGTACAGGAGGCATCCCAGTATGTTATCAGGGCCCACTGAAGATGTGTTTTTGGCTTTAGCAAGCACAGCCAGTGCATACTCCCTATTTATAATTGGAGGGGTTATGTTTCAGGGTATTCCTTGGGGGATGGTTGAGGGTGGAACTGAATCTGTCCCCTAACAGGTTTGTTATATTACCAGGTTTGGTGAATGTGGCATCATTAACCCCAGTTCAGCACATTCCTGTGTTCTGCCCTTGAGGTTTCTGACATAGCTGAAGAAGGCCTTATGGTTATCTTTCACCTGGGATGCTATCTTAACATCAAAGTTGGCTTTGTTTAATCTTATTAGCCCTCTTAATTGCCTATTTAATTTGATGAGAGAATTTTTATCTATGCTTCCTGATGTTTGCCATACTTCTTTTCCTTTTGTTGTATATCCTTTTTAATTTGGGATGCCAACAGGGAGGTTTGTTTCTGGGACTTTGTTTCTCGGGATTGTTCTAGTGACACTGATTGGATATTTCATTGCATCATCCAGATGTTCATCGTGCATACAGCTGCAGTAATCACAGATGGGTTTTCAGCCGTCAGGCGGTCCCTCGGTCTGCCGAATTCCAAAGTCTTGGTCCGGCGTCGGTTGTTGTCGCTTACTCTTCTGACGTCAGGAAAGCCAGAGTATATAAGACACAGCCGACGCCATGTTCTTCAGTCTTTTTGCCAAGACGGTGCCCGAAGCAGAAGCAGTTCGCAAGTGCCGGTCGGCCAGCTCCTGAATTACGAAAATATTTGGAACCGAAGTCTTCATTAAAGCTAAGTACCCCGTTGGGGAATCTTTTCATGCCTAAGAAGCAGATGCTTAAAATGGCTGAGGATCTAATAACTCTTATCAGAGGTTCTCAGCCCCCTCCTGACAAGAGACCCAGAGTGGAGGAAGAATCCCCCTCTTCTGATCAGGGATCCATTTTATCAGAACATTCTGATGCTGAGGAACACTCTTATTCCCCCTTTGAGGATTCGGATGCAGAGCAGTCTATTCCGTCTGTATCCCCCCCTGAGGATTTTTCTTTTGGGGAAACCTTGCACACTTTGAGGGAACACTTCCATTGGGAAGGCCAAGACTTTTCAGATTCCAAGAAAAGACTTAGGGAATTTCTTTGGCTACCTCAGCACAGACCTCTGGCTATCCCCCCTGTTTTGGAGGTACTGGATGATGTCTATTCGGAGGCTTGTTTTAATCCTGATTCACTGCCTCCTGCTCCAGTTAAGCCTGATAGATATTACAGAGTACCCAGTTCTCATCAATTTCTCTACAAAGGCCATAATGCTGACCCTGAAACCATTTCACAAGGCCCTAAGGGAATAAAGGCCTCCACTGCCAAGAATCCACTTCCTGCAGAAAGGGAATCTAGATCTCTAGAAAGGTGGGGTAAGAAGGTTTATACCTCGGCCACCCTAGCCATGAGGGCCTTAAATTGCCAGTTTCATATGATTAAATATCAGCAGTTCCTGTTATCACAATTAAAAAAACAAAATTTCTCAACCTGAACAACCAGACTTAAAAGAGTTACAGGATATGATTCATAGTGCAGAACAAGTGGGTAAACACACTTTACAATGTGGTTATGACGCCCTAGAGGCCTCCAGTAGAGCGGCTGCAACAGGATCAGTCATTCGCAGACATGCCTGGCTTAGAGAACAAAATCTGCCTGATCATGTGAAAGCAAAACTTCTTGATGCACCTTTACAAAAGGATGTTCTTTTGGTACTAATGCTGAGGATATATTACGAAAAATGGAAGAGAAAGCCAAATCTATGCAAACTGTCAAAGCTTTCTTACAGGTCCAGCCACCACAATTTAGCAGGAATTGGCCATCAAAAAACTGGTCCTTTCCAGCCACTGACAAGCCCCAAAGAGGCAGATACAGACGCGGAAGGGGCAGAGGGCAATCACAAGGGTCATATAGAGGCAGACAATGGCAATCTCCAGCACCAACAGGTGGTGAAGACAGTGCACAGCAATACAGAAAGCAAACTCAATGACTCCCTCATTTACATGCCAAGCAAATCTCAACTGGCAGCACCTTTGGGAGGGAAACTAGCATTATTTGCAAGTAATTGGCATATTGTCACAACAGACAAATGGATTCTGGACATTATAAACAGAGGCTACAAATTTCAATTTCACACTCTTCCAAAAAGGAGAGGCATGCCAAACCTACCACAAAATCAAAGGGTAGAGGCACAAATGCAAATTTCAAAGCTCCTAAACATGAGGGCTATACAAAAGGTACCTACGCACCAACAAGGTCAAGGTTTTTATTCAAGACTTTTCCTGGTACCAAGAAAAGGAACCGACTGGAGACCCATTCTGGACTTATCCATACTAAACACATTTCTACTTGTACCAAAATTCAAGATGCTCACACTACAGCAACTTCTTTCCATGCTGGGCAAGGAGTTTTGGCTGGTAACATTGGACCTCAAGGAGGCATACCTGCATGTCCCAATCAGACAAAGCTGCAGAAGATACCTCAGATTTCTTGCAGGTTCAATCCACTATCAATTCTCTGCATTGCCCTTTGGCTTATCTACTGCGCCCAGAGTATTCACCAAGTGCCTGGCATCAGTGATTGCATATTGCAGACTTCAAGGGATACAAATTTACCCTTATCTGGACGACTGCCTGATCCAAGCGGACAGCAAACATATACTTCTGGAACATCTGGCATATGTGACACGGTTACTGCTTTCTCTGGGATACACCATCAACAAGGAGAAATCAAAGCTAACACCTTCTCAGAAAATAACCTTCCTGGGTGCCAGCTTGGACACAAACACCCAGATGGCATACCTTATGCCAGAAAAACAAGGGCAATTATCTCAGTACTTCAAAATACTAGCAAAAAGTACCAGGCTTACTGCAAGGAAAATCCTGCAGGCTCTGGGATTCATGGCATCTTGCATTCTTCTAATCCCGTGTGCAAAGCTGCATATGAGGAAACTTCAATGGTACCTAAAAAATCTATGGTCTCAACACAGTCACAGCTTGGAAGCAATTATACCAATAATTCCCTGTCTACAAAAGGAATTCTTATGGTGGGCCCAAGCATGTCAAGTAAACACAGGCCTCCCATTCTGCAAGCCTCAAGCAAAGCAAGTCATAACCACAGACGCCTCAGATTATGCCTGGGGGGCGCACATGAAGGACAGGTGCATTCAGGACAGATGGGCCCAAAAGGAAAAGCACCTTCACATCAATCAAAAAGAAATGCTGGCAGTAATACATACAATTACAGCTTTCAAGGACTTTCTACATCCAGGGCAATTGCTCATAAGAACAGACAACACCACAGTAATGTGGTACATAAACAAACAAGGAGGAACTCACTCATACCCCTTGTGCAGACTAGCCATGACTCTTTGGAACTTGGCTCTGGAAAGACAAATAGAACTTCAAGCACAGTACTTGCCAGGGATGGAAAACACTCTGGCAGACACTCTGAGCAGAAATATGACAGATCCACACGAATGGAAGCTTCATCCACAGGTGTTTACGGAGATAGTCCAAGCGTGGGGGAGGCCAGATATAGATCTTTTTGCCTCCCACAGAAACCATCAATTGAAAAGATTTTGTTCAAGGACCTACCATCCAAAGGCCTGGAAAGTGGACGCCCTTTCATTCAGTTGGACAACATGGACAGTTTATGCATTCCCACCTCTACGTCTTCTGCCCAAGGTACTTTTGAAAGCAAGAACAGACAATCCGAGGATGATACTGATTGCTCCAGATTGGCCAAGGCAACACTGGTATCCACTCCTGAGGAGTCTTAACACACACTCCTCCCTGGCCCCTGCCTCTAATACCACTTCTACTGACGCAGAACAACTACAAAACCCTTCACAGCCAGCTGAAAACACTCAACCTCGCTGCATGGAAAATTCCTTAACACCACATCAAACTATACTCTCCAAGGAGGTGCAGGATGTCATTTTGAAGGCCAGAAGACCATCTACTAGAAAAGCTTACTCCGCAAAATGGAAGCGGTTTTGCTGTTGGAATGAGAAAAGAGGGCAGGACCCTAGAAAATTGAACTTGCCTCAGGTGTTACAGTACCTAGCTGAACTACTGAGCAGTGGACTTTCATTTTCTTCAATCAAAATACACGCCTCAGCCATTTCTGCAGAATTCAACACGGACCCTCCTTTATTCTCACACCCACTCTTACGTCAGTTCCTCAGAGGGGCTAAGAATATAAGACCTCCAAGGAAACAACCAATTCCAGCCTGGGACCTTAATCACATACTAGAAAAATTAACATTGCCTCCCTTTGAACCTGCTGCTTCAACAGATCTACAATTTTTGTCCTGGAAAACAGCTTTCCTTCTGGCCATCACTTCAGCTTGTAGGGTTTCTGAACTGCAGGCCCTCATGGCGGTGCAGCCATTCCTCATCTTCCATCAGGACAGGGTCTCCCTTCGTACCAACCCATCCTTTATGCCTAAAGTGGTATCTAGGGTAGCCTTAAACCAAGCCATACACCTTCCTACCTTTTATCCTAACCCTCAAAACAAAGGGGAAAGGCTGCTTCACTCTTTAGACATCCATAGGCAGCTACGTTACTATTTGGACAGAACAAAGTCCTTCAGGAAATCAGACCAACTTTTGTGTCCTATGCAGTAGGGGCTCCAGGGAAACCAGTTACCAAACAGACCATTTCCAAGTGGATTGGCCACTGCATACGTTTTTGTTACTCCCACCATGGGAAACCTGTCCCTACTGGTATCAGATCTCACTCCACCAGGGCCACAGCCACCTCTACAGCCTTCCTCAGAGGTGTGCCTACTAAGGATATCTTGGAGGCAGCCACTTGGAGTTCTGTACATACCTTCACAAAACACTACCATCTGCCCTTATATTCCAGAACAAGAGCAGGCTTTGCCACTGCTGTTTTGCAGGGCATTCTGGCTCAACCCAGTTCCTCTTAGTACCTACCACCCTATGCATAGCTTTGGGACTCTACCCATCTGTGATTACTGCAGCTGTATGCACGATGAACATAGTACAGTTTTGTACCTACCATAAATGTAGACGTTCGAGTGCTAATACAGCTGCAGTACAGGTTTCCCTCCCTCCTTCCCCTCTTGGTAAGGCCATGGGGCCTAAAAACCTCTTCATACCTCCTGACTGGGTTATCCTGCTATGTTTTATTTGCTTACATTTGTGGATTAGCTTTATTTATGTATTGCCTTCCTTTTGGGGGCACCTGACATCTGGGGCAAGAAAGACTGAAGAACATGGCGTCGGCTGTGTCTTATATACTCTGGCCTTCCTGACGTCAGAAGAGTAAGCGACAACAACCGACGCCGGACCAAGACTTTGGAATTCGGCCGACCGAGGGACCGCCTGACGGCTGAAAACCCATCTGTGATTACTGCAGCTGTATTAGCACTCGAACATCTACATTTATGGTAGGTACAAAACTGTACTTTTTGCTGATGTCATTTTTTTTCAAATCTAGGTGAGCTGAATTCAGTTTACATGAAAAGAAAAAAAAATTACTGCTTCCTATTTCCTGTTCAACTACAGCAAACCTGTAGACTCCACAGCTTCCTCCCTGTTCTGACTACTTCTGTAGCTCTTTTCCTGGTGATGTAGGATGTATCATTTGATTAGATGGCTTCTCACCTTTATGGACTGAAGAGCTTTGTGGGTACTAAGGTTTAACATGACCATTAGAAACCATCATTTGGTGTAGCAAGTCCATATCTCTGCGAGAACATTGAGCAGGATGCACACACCCACTCAATGAGATACAGACATTTGTTAGTCCCCCTACTTTATATGTCTCAGCCTGTGTGCACTCTGTTCTCTATGAAGTTGTGTAGGCAGCGATGATTCGTGTATCATTCCCCTAAGATTGTAGCACTACCCAATGGTTACTTCATCCTATCTCTCCAGCTAGTGTCCCATGACCATTCTTATTCCAGGATGCTAGTGCTGCAAGCAGATGTTTTTGCTCTGCACCAGTGGACTAATTTTACTGAGTTCCTTTGTTAAAGCAATGAAACACCATTACAGAAATGGATATGCATGTGTAGTCTTTCCATGTCAAAGTATGATATTGCAGGTCCCCCCGTTCCATCATTTTGTGGGCTGCACCCGTATGTACCCACCCCTAAAATATTCAGATTATGAATTTGCACTTACTTGGTCTTATGAAAAAATTGATTTTCTCAGAAAATTAGGTATTCATTACCCCTGTGTTTGTGTGATATTATTGAAGATTGGCCTGTGGGAGGATTCTGCAATTTGTGAATAATAATAAGACTCAGAGGCCTTGAAATATTTATGAATACATCAATATGCCCACACACAGACACACACATACATATATATATATATATATATATATATATATATTTCATGTTATATTATATTATGTTATATATACATATCAATAAGTAGCAGAGATGGAGGTGTGTCACATTACCCTACACTGCTTACCTCTTTGCAAAATGGTTATTTAACTGATTTATCTATAATTCTGGCTTCTACATATTTTATTTATTTATTTATTGCATTTGTTTACCAGGAAAGTCCACTAGGCCTAAAAGAGCCCATTTTCAGTGGAGGCCCAGGGAGAAAATCTCCGACAAGAACATAGATACAGAAAATATTAAACATTAATTGGTACAAAAGTAGATACAGTGATTACAGTAACTTGCAGAATATATAATGTACATAAAAGCAGGAATTTTTTTGATTACCAGATGAATTCAATCAGAGAAGTATAAACAGATATATAGTAATCAGCATTATTGTACCAGTATCAATAAGTGATGCAAAATAACAATTATGGATAAAGTATCAGTCAGCAGTAGCAAAAAGCAGTTTAGTTATCATATAAGGAGAGGGAGGAGGTTAGGTTATAGAGCAGGTACATAGCCAGGAAGAGCTGAGATGATTTTCAGTATTTGTTTGAAGGTGGTGGTGCTGCCTGTATTTCTTATAGAAGGTAGAAGTGAGTTCCATAGTTTGGTGATGGTGAAGGTGTAGAGGAGTTGACCAGCAGGTAAGGTGGACTTATCTACTTTTAAAAGTAGATGATTTTCAGATCTTAGTTGCCTGCTGGGTTGGTATTTGGCAAGGAATGTTGAGAGAGCAGGACAGTCTGTGGGTCTATAGATTATTTTGTGCACTGTAGTTAGTTGGGTGAATGAGAGATGGTGGGGGAGTTCCAGCCAGCCTAATTGTTTTTGCATGTTAGCCTGTTGTATTTTGGTTTCATTATAAATGGAACCATTTTGCAAATTTGCCATTTTGATGAACTGGATTTGAAATTTTTCACTTGTTGAAAATGTCTTTGATAGCTGATGTGATTATGCATTTGTCTGGAATGGTCTGTCTTACTCCTGTTTCAACATATTGTTTAAACATGCCAGAAGCATTTATCTTGCACTGAGAACTCTGCTCTGCTGATCAAGGAACATTATGCAGATCCCAGTTTTTCACTTTTAATATTCATAGTTTTAGTTTTCTCTTTTTGAAGCCATTTTTGCCCTGTGCTTTCCAATTTTATAAGAGGGAAAGAGTTGTATAGTATGACTTTTAAAGGTTTACAAGTGACTTCTATGAAACTCATCTCAGCAGCTTTTTTTTGGTTAGGCATTAAATACAAAATGGGCTGATTCCATGATTTAATGATTTTTGGGGACTCGTTCAGAGATATCTTTAATTGCCAGAACTATACTAGGAAGGACAAATGCATACAATAACGGGTCTATATTATATATTTGAAGCTTCCAAATTTTGAACCTCATATGTTTGACAACATATGAGCGAAACTTGAAACATCGACTGTATAATAAAAAAGTAAAAAAAAAGCCCCCCTGCACCCCACACCCCCCTACTTAAATATACCAACTCCAAGACCGCACTTCATTGCAGAAAAGGGAAATTTTCCCATTCTGCGTGTACAGAGCCGTTGCCTTTCACCTTTGAACTTTTCAAAGTTCGACCATATGGTGTCCGACCATATGACATTCGAACTTTAAAACATTCGGCAATTTAATAGGGACCCTCCAATAACTGTTTGCTAAACTGGTACAGATAACAATGCTGATAAATGTACAATGTAGATTCTAATAGGTAGGCAAGGGGCAATATTTAAGATAGTTTTTAGATTGCCTGTGTAGCTTAAAGAGTGCATGCTTGAGTTCTTCTTTTATGTGAGTAATCATTTGGTTTCTTGAGTTGTGTAATATGTTTATACAGATACCTGCTGAAGGAAGCATTATGTTTTATTACATATTGGATTATGGATGAATATATGTGTGTGTGTGTGTGTATATATATATATATATATATATATATATATATATATATATATATATATATATATATATACATGAAATTATAGCTTGCTACAGATCCCCACCATGCCCCAAGATTCTCACTACACCTTTCTAAACATACTGGAAAATATTAAGATACAACCAAACACCCTAATACTGGGTGATTTCAACTACCTTGCCATTAACTGGGAAAACTACTCGTGTACCAACACCTTTGCCCAACGGTTCTTGGAATTCATAAATTCCAACGCCCTGGATCAACTAATCCATAGTCCCACTAGGGGCTCCAATATCCTAGACCTGGTAATTACCAACACGGGCAGTCGATGCTCCACACCTATGGTCTCTCCCTCGTTGGTCAGGTCAGACCATAAGCTAATCACCCTTAACATCCACATCCTACCCCCACTCCCCAGTAAGGAAACCTCCATAAAAAACTACTCCAAAGCCAACTTCATGCTACTCAAGTCAGAAGTGACAAACTTCATGACACCCATGCAGATGGGAACTGAAAGTTCGACTGCTGAGTCCTACACTAAGGCACTGTACGAGCACATCCACTCATGCATGAATCGTGCAATCCCAAATAGAACCAAGATGCTCTCCTCCAAAAAAGGAAGCCAATCTGGTGGTCCACTGCCATAAACAAACTTTACAACAAAAGGAAGAAGCTGTTGCAGGAAAAAAGGAAAATCCCGCAATGCAAAAAGTTCCCTTACCAGCCTCAGTAGGAAGCTGAGATCCCTCGTAAAATACTCCAAAGCTAGTTACGAAAATAAAATTGCCAAAGATTCCAAAGGCAACCACAAGGCATTCTATAGCTGTCAAGAATCTAAATGGCAATGCTCAGATCTGCTCTGAGCTACAACAGAATGGCATCAAATATACTGATCTCAAGGATATTGCCAATATCCTGGCAGATCGATTCAGTGCCAACTTCACCCCCTCACCCCCTAAACGGCCCATCTCAATACCGGAAGATTGCCAAATTCCGGTAATAACGGCCACACAGGTAAAAAACGCACTTTCCAAAGCTAAGAATACAGCATCCGTGGGACCAGATGACATCCCCAGGCTGTATACTACATAAACTACAAAATGAACTGGCACCTCACCTAAGTGTCATGTTTAATCATACCCTCACCTCAGGCTTCATGCCCACTGGGTGGCGCACAGTTACAGTTATCCCACTCCACAAGGGGGGATCCACCTTGGATCCCGGGAACTACCGCCCCATCAGTCTGACGAGCCTGCTCTGCAAGGCCATGGAACGTATTATCATGGAACTTATAAACAAAGATATTGGCAACCTTCAAACACTGCACCCCACCCAGTTTGGGTTTGTGAAGGGCTGATCTTGTCTCCTGAACCTGATTGACTTCTTCGAATCAGTCTCCAGAGCCGTGGATGAGGGTAAGGCAGTCCACACAGCCTATCTGGACCTCACCAAGGTCTTTGACACCATCTCCTACTCTGGAATCATAGATAAACTTATTAAGCTGGGCATTATTCCCTATGACACTCGATGGGTTGCCAACTGGCTTACTGACAGAACCCACACTGTAAAAGTAGCTGACTCCAAATTCAGCTCCATACAAGTGACAAGTGGAGTACCTCAGGGTTCAGTCCTGGGACCGCTCTTGTTTGGCATCTACTTCTCTGAAGTACAGGCCAACACTAAGGGACTCTGGCTAACAAAGTTCGCAGATGACTGCAAACTGGGAGTCATTATTGAATCCACAAATGATGTGGATACTCTACAAAAGGGCCTTACAGAAACAGATGCTTGGTGCCAGAGCCATGGGCTCAAGCTCAATGCCAAGAAATGTATAGCTATCCCCTTTGGGAAAAAACATGTACCTGTGAATTACCACATAGGTGGCAGTACACTTAACACCGAAAGTGTGATAAGAGACTTAGGGACACAGGTGGACAGTGGTCTCACCTTCAATAACCACATCACCACAACAGTCAGGAAATCCTTCTATGTAGCACACCTCATCACTAAGGGCTTTTCATCCAGAAAAAAGGAGGTCATTGTCCCACTGTACTCGTCCCTCATTAGACCCATTATAGATTACAATGCCCCATTTGGTATGTACCTCTCAAGACATCTGCAACAACTGGAAAGGCCGCAGAAATACCTCACTACAAAAATCACAGGCCTAAAGCAGATGCCCTATGCTGACCACCTTAAAAAACTCCAGCTATACTCTGTCGCATATCATCTACTCAGAGGTGATCTCTGCTTAACATACAAGGCCATGTCAAACCCAGAGCTGTTGGACATGCTACACTTAAAGAAATCCCCAATCCCTCAGAGCCAAACGCTCCGGGGATCTAATCCTTGTCATCATAATAAACAAAACATGCTGAAGGGATAGGTTACTGACTCAGAGACTCCCCAGACTCTGGAATAGACTGCCCATACATGTGAAGCAGAGCGCCTCCTTGGCCCTCTTCAAAAGGAACCTTGACGATTGGATGGGAGAAAGGAAATTCACCCCAGGGATCATGTCAATTGCCCTGCTAGACAGGGGTCGAGGGAAGTAAATAGTGTGGGAAGAAATAGCCAAGGACTTGCTATACCTAGGCTTCTATAGGCCCTAGGGTCTATAGCCAAGTACCAACCTATGAACCTATATATATAGATATATATATATATATATATATATAGAGAGAGAGAGAGAGTGTGGGGGAGAAAACAAATTATCTGGATCTTGGGGATATACCTTTAACAATTAGTTGGGCTACACAGAAGGATTTCCAAGTGACAGTTGCTACATGGCGGTCAAAAGAGTGTTTATTGTTTGTGAATGTGCCTAGATCTTATATGAGAGTGTCAGCTTTTTGGGGATTATTATCCTTGTGATAGGTGCATATATGTCCTTGCTTCCCAAAAAGTACAATACTGCATTTTTTGTTGTTGCATTTATGTTGAGTCCATGGTCCTAACACTAGAAATTAGTGTTTTAAGTGACCTTTTCAAACAAATCCAGATACCTTAGATGTCAGCTTGGATATCAGCAGACTATATTAGAGGAATGAACTTGCAATATAACTCTGTGGGGCACCACTGGTGACTACCCTTTTAGAGGAAAGTGTGCTACTAACAGTGACTATATGAATTCTCTGAACCAGTTAGCTACCCAGTGGCTTATGTAAGGGTTAATATTTAAGTGGGTGAGATTATCAATCATAAAAGTATGTCAAATAGTCCTGAAGGCCTTTGTCAGCTAAATGTATGTAGTGTGTACTGTTTGTCCATTACCCAGTGCATTGGTTACCTTCTGAAAGAAGTCTACCAGATTTAGTAGACAAGGGCTAGCTTTCACAAAGCCAAATTTGTTGGGGCCAAGGGAGTGTAGGCTGCCTAGCTTTATATTCATAATTTCCTTGCCTTGATATGCTCCATTATTTTGCAAACAATGCTGATAAGACCAGTTATAGTTTTTAGGTTCATTGGAAGGGGTATATTTTTGGAGGGGTAAAACTTTGACAATTCTCTAAGTTTCAGGCATGTACCTACTGTTGGGCCTAATAAAAGGAAGGAATCACTAAGACAAAGTTTGGAACTTACTAGAAGACAGCCTGGTAAGTTTTCTTGAACCACAGAGCTAGTGTTTTTGGTTTTGGTTTTGGAGAAGGCAGTTAGGACCTTTTTAGATCTAATATCTGGGGGAGGAGGGGCAGTGAGACAAGGTGGGGGAGAATTATGGGGGAGAGTGGGGTAAAGTTTGAAATAAATGTATTAGGGAGCATGTTGGTGATATCCTAATAGTTGGAATAGGTACCACCAAGATTGGGTCTGTGTGTTGGGTGTACTTCTGAGATTCCTAACATAGCTAACATGTGTTATGGCTGTCTTTGGAAGAGATGGTGATGCTTTTTCTCAAAACTGGCTTTACAAGTTTTCATCTTATGCCAGAGTTATTTACAGATTGACTTGAACTCATTTGAGTTTATTCCTCAGTGAATTAAGTTTTTTTTTTCCTTTTATTGTAAAGCTGGATTTTACTAATGTTTCACCACAGCGATTTGTTGTTAAATTTACCGTCATGCTTGTTCCAGACTCGGATATTTATTTTATTTTATTATTTATTTATTTTATTTTTTTTGTTGACTACTCTACTGCTATACATGTCCTTTTTTTCAGTAGAGTAGAGGAAAAGGACCCACAATTAACAGAAGTATAAAGTTTACAATTATATACAAGAAATATTATTATATATAAAACAAAACAAACAAACATCTAAATATACAAGCTGTTAGTCTGGTAAACATTTGTTGAGATGGCCAGATGACATATAGGCTTCAAAGCAAGAATTAAGGCAGGTATAGAAGGTGGTAGAATAGATGGATGCTTTTGTTATTGGACCCCTGAGGTTAAGGGAGGCTTTGAACTTCTTTGGTTGTCTGAGCATGCTAGGTGGTTTATCTTGGAGTAATCCCCGAATATGGTGATATTAGTTGCAGTCTTATGTAAGACTTTTAGGGAGGAAGTAATGGTGTGGTGGTCAGATTTGATTATAGAAAGGAAGACTTTTGATGAGAAGCCGGCTGATGCTGGGTTAGTGAGAACCAGGTCAAGGAGATTGGCTGTCATAACAGGATAAGGTACGAGCTGCTTGAGGGAGTTAGGTTTAATAAAGTTAAGGAGCCATTTTGTATATTTGCTACTTGTAGTATATGTTCATCTGTTTATAGTAGTGTAATTGAAATCAATAGTTATGGATTCTGGTTTAGAAAAAAATGTGGTGATTGGACTGGTCTATTTATACTCAGTGTCCAGGAGTTTAAGGGTTATTATCTTGCTGGATATGTCACAAGGTTATGGGGTTGCAAACAAATAGGGATGCATGTCCTATAAATGTGCCCCCCCCTCCTCACTGTGGTGGAGAGGTGTTAAACCCAGGCATAACAGGAATGTTATCACTATATCAGAAACAAGCTTCATCAACAATGCATTAAATAAGCCGGAGAGGCAAGAATTCCTCAAGGTTACACAGTTTCTTGTTTAGAATTTTATTATTGAGCAGTGCCAAATTTATGCAGACCTTATTAGGATTTGTTAGGTTTCAAGGTGTAGAAGGCTGACTCTGCTTAAAAAGAGGCACTATGTGCATAGAAAGTGTCTTTACTGATATGTGGAAGCCTTAAGGCATGAGATGCAGGCCATCCCTGGCAAAACAGGACGTACCATCAGCCATATCATCCCAAGCTTATGCATATTGGATCCCCACTGAATTACATAGCTTAGTCAGCCAACTGTTAAAGTGAGTAACTTTCTGTTTCTATTTTAGAATCGTTCATGGTGATGGCTAAATGCTGCTCAAGAGTAGCTACTTCTCAGCCTTAGTAATGTGCAAAGAAAGAACATCCATTTATCATCTCTTCCAGGGTGAAGCATCTGAGATCACTGATTCCCATACAGGCAATGACTAGCTCATATATGTACTTCAGATGAAGGAATCCAAGAGCTCTAGTGGCATCACTAATTTTCACACCTGTAAAACAGCTAGCTGTCACTTTATTTCTGCTCTGACTGGCAAGTGGGACATTTGTGTGCCTCACTATAGAATAGAACATGGTCATATGTGGTAGCATGCTCGGATAGCCATAAGTGCTTAGCACGCAGATCTGGTGACAATTGTTAGGGGAGGAAACAGAAGATGTTGATATGTGTGCAGTAGACAGAGTGCAAGCATGACCCTGAGGTCTAGTTTTACTACCTAAGAGGCTTAGGAATGGGTTTTTCAGTGCCTCTTCATATAATAGCTTATTATTTGCTTAATTGTTGTGGTGTTGTAGTATGCTGTTTGACAGTCCCAATAGGTGTCTGTAGTTGAATAGTTACTTAAAAATGGATTGTGTATCTGGTAACAGTAAGGGGGTGTCAGTGAGCACTAGGCTGTTGCCACACTAATTCAAGGTGCCTAATGCAAACAGACTGTCAAGAACTGACATGAGAACAAACTCTGGTTCTACTGTGGCAAAGAACTGCTGAGCTGACAACACAGTTATCATAGTAGTGTGTGTTTCAACAAGGTGATAAAAGCTGGACAGGGGACAATTTATAGTATATATTACATAAGTGCAGTGCAGTACATCAAAAAATGGTGTGGAGCATAAAAAATGGCTGAGCATTGCAGGCATTGGTGCTACAATTTGCTGTAAGACAATGAACAGTATCTGAAAATGCAATGTCAGAAAAGTGTAGTATAATGAACAGAAATTAATAAATAGAACTTGACAATGCAAATGTAATACAGGGACAATGTAATATATTTAAATACAGTTAAACACTGTAGGCACAAGTGGCACAAATGCTGGAACAATGCACTCTGCTATAGGTATAACACTATGATGAAGGCATGGGTGCCACAAATAACGGAACCGTGAAATTTTCTAAAGACATAGATGGCAAATAAGCAAAACAGTAGAGTAGCTACAGATGCAATAATTCAAAGAGGAAATGGTGCAGCTAGCTTGGAGGAATAGAAAGGAGTGGTACTCCTTGAAATGAAGATAAAAGAATTGTAGGTCTCTTGAAACACACCTCCAGGCTAGTTACTCAGCATAATGCATCCGAGATTATCCAAGTGCAACTAACTCTGGGCAAGACCGCAATCCAAATTGTAACTTGCTACAGATCCCTCACCATGCCCCAGGATTCCCGCTCCTCATTTCTTGATACACTGGAAAATATTAGGGTACAACCCAACACCCTAATAATGGGCGATTTCAACTACCCCACCATTAACTGGGAAAACTACTCATGTACCAACTCTTTTGCTCAACATTTTCTGGAATTCATAAATTCCAACAGCTTGGATCAGCTTATCCTCACCCCCACCAGGGGCAGCAATATCCTAGATCTGGTCATTACCAGCATGGGCGACCGGTGTTCCACACCAGAGGTCAATTCCTCGTTGGTCAGATCCGACCACAAGCTAATCACCCTAGACATCCACATCCCACCCTCACCCCCCATTAGGGAAACCACTGTAAAAGATTTCTCCAAAGCCAACTTCACGCTTCTTAAGACAGAAGTGGCAAACTTCACGACACCCATGCAGACAGACAGTAGAGTTATGACTGCTGAATCCTACACAAATGCACTTTATAAGCACTTACACGAATGCATGGATCGTGCTATCCCTAACAGAACCAAGATGCTATCCTCCAAAAAAAGGAAGCCAATCTGGTGGTCCCCTGCCATAAACAAACTCTACAACAGAAGAAAGAAACTGTTGCAAAAAAAGAGTAAAATCCCATGATTGCAGGAACTCCCTGGTCAGCCTCAGTAAGAAGCTGAGATCCCTCATAAAATCCTCCAAAGCTAGTTCCGAAAACAAAATTGCCCCTGATTCTAAAGACAACCACAAAGCATTCTATAGCTATGTCAAGAATCTCAATGGCAACACTCAGATCTGCTCTGAGTTACAGCACAATGGCACTAAATATACAGAACCAACTGATATTGCCAACATCCTGGCAGATAGGTTCAGTGCTAACTTTACCCCCCTCTCACCCCCTAAAGGGCCCATCTCTATACTGGAAGAATGCAAAGTTCCTGTAATCATAGCTGCACAGGTAAAAACCACACTCTCCAAAGCCAAGAACACAGCATCCATGGGACCTGGCAACATCCTAGGCTGCATTCTACATGAACTACAGAATGAACTGGCACCCCACCTAAGCACCATGCTCAAGCACCATGTTCAATCATAGCCTTACCTCAGGCTTTGTGCCCACTGAATGGCACACAGTGATGGTTATCCCACTCCACAAAGGGGGAGCCACCACGGACCCTGGGAACTACTGCCCCATTAGCTTAACGAGCCTGGTCTGCAAGGCCATGGAACGTATAATCATGGAACTTATAAACAAAGACATTGGTAATCTCCAAACTCTGGACCCCACCCAGTTCGGGTTTGTAAAAGGGAGATCATGTCTCCTAAACTTGATAGACTTCTTTGAAGCAGTCACCAAAGCTGTAGACGAGGTTAAGGTGGTTCACACAGCCTATCTAGAACTCACCAAGGCTTTTGACACCATCCCCCACTCTGGAATTATAGATAAACTAACTAAACTAGGTATAAATCCCAATGTCACAAGATGGGTTGCCAACTGGCTCACTGATAGAACCCACACTCTGGAAGTAGCAGACTCCAAATCCGACTTCAGATCAGTGAAAGTGGAGTACCACAGGGTTCAGTCCTGGGTCCTCTCCTGTTTGGTATCTACTTTTCTGAAGTACAGGCTAACACAGAAGGTCTTTGGCTAACAAAGTTCGCAGATGACTGCAAACTAGGAGCCATAATCGAAACTCCTACAAAAAGGCCTCACTGAGACAGATGCCTGGTGTCAAAGCCATGACCTCAAGCTCAATGCCAAAAAGTGCATTGTCATCCCCTTTGGTAAAAACTCTGTACGCATGAGCTACCACATAGGTGGTAGTCTCCTTAACACCAAAAGTATGATAAGAGACCTTGGGACACAGGTGGACAGTAGTCTCTCCTTTGATAATCACATCGGCACAGTAGTCAGGAAATCCTTCTACGTGGCACACCTCATCACAAAAGGTTTCTCATCCAGGAAAAAAGAGGTCATTGTTCCCCTCTACTCGTCACTCATTAGACCCATTATAGAATACAACACCCCTTTTGGTATGTACCTCAGAAGACATCTACAATAACTGGAAAGGCCGCAGAAGTACCTCACAAAGAGGATTACCTGCCTCAAACATTTGCCCTATGCAAACCGTCTCAAAAAAATCCAGCTTTACTCTGTCACATATCGCCTACTTAGAGGCAATCTCTGCCTAACATACAAAGCTATGTCAAACCCAGAGCTGTTGGACATGCTCCACTTAAAGAAATTGCAATCCCTCCGAGCTACACACTCGAGGGACCTAAACCTTGTCACCACAATAAACAGAACATGCTGGAGGGATAGATTCCTGTCCCAGAGACTCCCCATACTCTGGAACAAGCTACCTATCTATATCAAACAAAGCTCCTCATTAGCACTCTTCAAGAAACATCTTGATGATTGGATGGGAAATAGGAAAGTCACCCCGGGGATCACCTCTGTGGCTCAGATCGACAGGGGCACAGGAAAATAATTTTCTTGCGTGGTGAAAGCCAGGGTACCTTTTTGGCTAGGCTTATATAGGTCCTAAGACCAATAGCCTAGTATCTACCTATGAAACAGGGTGATGAGTAGGTATTTGATGAAAATGAGATAGCAGAATTGTAGGTCCTTTGAAATAGGCTGATAAGTAAAAGTGCTATTATATAAGGTAGATTAGCATGCCATCTATTACAAGATTGGTTCAAGAGTCTTCTTCAGCAAAATGATGTGTACTGGTGTGAACTATTTGACAGCTCAGCACAAATGACTGCAAGGTTGTGCAATACAGCTGAAATTAATGCAAAGAAAAATAGGCACACAGCCATTAGATACACACAGATCCAACCAGCAAATAAACACTCAGAAGCCTGCAGTTCCCACTCATCCTCTAGATAAAACAGCAATAAAAGTCACAATTGAGAAATTACCCCAAGATAGCAACAGCAGTCTAAATATTAGCTAGAAAAAGTCACTTCCTAGGTGTTAAGAGTTTGGACCAAGTGCCTTCTTTAATAAAATAAGATGCACTAATGTGCAACGTCAAGCATTTAAACAAAACAGCATTTTCAGGCATTTCCAGCTGGATATCATCTACTTCTCCAACCATGCCACAGTGGAGGTATTTAATCAGCAAAGCTGCCTTATCTATCAAAACACATATGGTTCTGCTGTATGTTTCTGACACTGCCTTTTCAGATACAGGCATGTCCTAACATTCTGGAGTTTCTTGTAATGCTTCTTCCATCTCTAAAAAGTGCCTCCAGTCAAGGCCAACATGTTTTCTACCCTTGCTGAGGACAGTCTGGCAATGTCTTGCATCCCCTTCTGAGTCAGTGGAAGGTTTGCCAGAATCAACAAGTTCTTTTTGCAAGTTATTCTCCATAGCCTTATCAAATTCCTTCCTTACCCAGGCCTCCACTTTGGTTACTGCTACTTCTGCTTCTTTACTGGCTTTCCTCTGCATATTAGTCAATTCCAGAGACCCCCCTCCAACTAGCATTGCATTGAAAGCCTCTGTTTTTATCTCCATCCCCGTGTATACTCATCAGCAGGTCCTAGGGTTAACACTATAATAAGCATCAGCTACATTTTGATGAATGCTTTTTGTCCAGTCTCAAGTTACTGATGTCTTGATCAGGATCCATTCAGTCTCCACATCCCAGAACTCCAGTGTATATGGGAGAAGGTCTTCTCAAAGTGTAGTTGAAATCATCAAGCCCAGAAGCATCAAATAGACATTCCCAGGATACAGTCCTTACATATTTGGGGTTTATAGATCTGTCCACCTGCTGTATCCAGCTGTTTATCCCAAATTGCTACCAAATGGTTATTATTTGACAGATCAGTACTTCTCCTGACCCAGTTATCTAAAATGTATGTCTTAATTTTGTTGATTATGACTGCTAAGTCAATTACTGATCTTTGGCCCAATGTGTTCTGGTACTGAGTAATCTGATAAGAATTCTTGTATTCAAACATGTTTATTATGGATAGTCTAGT
This sequence comes from Protopterus annectens, assembly GCF_019279795.1. Taxonomy (NCBI): domain Eukaryota; kingdom Metazoa; phylum Chordata; order Ceratodontiformes; family Protopteridae; genus Protopterus; species Protopterus annectens. The sequence goes on from NC_056745.1 coordinate 855,448,349, forward strand.
CTAGCACAAAAGTCAAAAAATAATTCATCACTTAGGTTCAGATCAGACAAGCAATTCCTCACAATCATGTCACTTCAGGTATATCCATTTCCTACATCAACTACAAAATCCACAGGCGGAATCCAACTAAGCTGTAAACCCATGGTTCTAACAAACCTGCATATCTTTTTTTGAATTAAGTAATTTCGTTTAAGAGTTATGGAATGTAGAAGTGTTCTTCATGGAGATGAACAGAAGTCTAAACCTTGACAACCACAAACTCGGTAATATGTGGAACATGGGAGAATGGCTAAAGATGGAAACAAGGAAAGAGCAGTCGGCCAAATCAGGAGTGTAGATAAGTAACATGGTGATACTAAGTCAGGGTGGAAAGGGAAATCCCTGCTCACTCTGTCTTGATAAATGGGATCAAATATGTATGCAGACCTTGGCAAAATGGACAGTTGTAAATGTGGTTGTTGTTAATTTGCCTAAAGGTTACCCAGCAGTTCTCTGAACTTACTCATAATGGTACAACTTACTTTGACCCACTAGACATTGCTAAAATACTAGCAGACACATTCTGTACAAAGTAGATCACTTAATCCCTGAATCTCTCAGACCCCATCCACATAAACATTTAAAGAACATGTACCAAAGATGCTCTCTATGACCAAAAGTACTTTCTCCATGGAACCTGGGTCCATCACTGTTTATTAAATAGTGTTAAACAAACCCTAGTGAAGTCACTTCCTAAACTGTTTAATTTGAGTTTAGCTGCTGGCTATGTTCCAAAGGTTTAGCCCACAACAGTAGTAATGACACTCCGCAAGAGTAACCTTCTACTGACCCCAGGAATTATAGGGCCATCAAACTGATAAGTCTTGATTGCAAAGCCATGAGACATATTATAACTAACCTGAAAAAATGTTTTATCAGAAATCTCATCGGACTAGACCTGCAGCTGTTTGTTTCTGGCATCTGACACCACTCTCCATGATAGCATAGTTAGCAAACTTAATTCACTACAAATAGATCCCAGTGTGGTAAGATGGGTAGTAAATTGGACAAAATGCAGAACCCACATGGTGTAGGTGACAGTTGCTTCATAAAGAGTATGAAGGTAACCAGTGGTGTCCTGCAGAGATCATTGCTGGGACCTGTGCTGTTGAAGATTTACTTTTCTGACCTCTAGACTTTGAACCAAGACCTCTGACTAACCAAATTTGCGACAGTCATGAATTGGGATTTATTTTCAAGTCCCTTTCTGATGCCCATGCTCTTCAGCAAAAATATATACTCATAAATACTTGGTATAATGAAAATGGGACATATTATGTACTACAAATTGCAATATTGTCATATTTGGTAAACAATCCCTGCCGAGCATACAACATAGACAAAACCGCACTCCAAAACAAGATTGTTTTTACAGATCTTGGAACATGGGTTGATAATTCCCTCTCCTTTGATCATCATGTAATGATGGAAGTCAGAAAGTCCTTCTACTTAGCATGGCTAATTGTCAAAGGATTATCATCCAGATCTAAAGAGGTCATTGTCTGTTTACATTCAGCATTGATTAGGACAATTAGTGAAAAGAATGCCTCCTTTGGGAAGTATCTCATTTGAGATATCAGATAGCTGCAAAGGGCCCAGTGTTTCCTAACTGTGAAGATCAATGGCTTAAAAACCCTAAGCTATCAGAAAATACTGGAAGTACTATCCCTTTATTCAGTATCTTGTAGATTCCTGAGTGGAGATATATGCCTTGTCTTCAGGGACCCAGCCATCCTGGATCTCTTGTATCTTTATAAATTAATGAGTCTCACAAATACCAGGACCAGGGATCTAAATTTTCATTAGCAAATTAATAAATCACAGTGGTGAGATAGGTTCATTAGTCACCTCTTTCCCTACCTCTGGTATAGACTGCCCCTGTAAATTAAGTAGTGTGATAAATTGTCCTCCTTCAAACAAGAACTGGATAGTTGGATGGGTATTCACAAATTCACCCCAGGCTTGATGGGTCTAACCCCCCAGAAAAGAGGAGGTACAGCCTTAGGTTGGATACTGGCAATGTGCAAATTGTCTCAAGATTCAGTTGCCTTGAATTTTCAATGGTCCTATGAACCTGCCAGTCGTGAATGGCCTTTAGAAATTAATTACATGTATGTAAATTAGTTTGAAACAGACTGGTACTTTGTTCTACAAAAATGAGAAGAACCATTTTTGAAATGTAACTTATAAATTATGCAATGTTTTCAAAGGGCTTAAGAAAAAATGGAGTTTTATTATAGGCTAGGGAATGACAGACTGAAATTGTTGAGATACAGTCCTCAGTTGCATTGTGAATATATCTGTGTGTACATGTGCACGTACACACACACACACACACACACACACACACACACACACACACACACACTGTGTGACAACTATGCTGAAACAATGATTTTGGTTGTATAATAACCTTTCCTGTCTGACATTTTTAGAAAAGAACCTGGATTTAAACTCAGTGGACCTGTCTAAGCTAAGAGTTGCAGAACTGAAAAATATTTTGGATCGCTGGGGAGAAGTGTGCATAGCTTGCTTTGAGAAAACAGACTATGTGAACCTTATCAAAGAGCTAATGCCCAAATACACATCTGGCAATAAGGACTACAGATTTGATCTGTGAAATAATACCTGGACAAAGCCATGTGACTAAAATGAATCATTAAGCTGTGAAAGTGTTCTATATTTATTTCAATTATTTATTAAAGATATGTAAGAGTAAGACATATTGAGAAGCTATGCTTTTTTTCACGTTGATCATGACATTTTACTATACAGTCTTTTAGCTACTACTTTTGTTAATTTTTGTTTTCTTAGTGTCAGGTGAGAATTTAGTTGATTAGAGAAATGTTAAACCCACAAATTGTCATTTCCACGACATTATATATCTTTCTTTTAAGAACAAAGTTTGTGCAGTCTACATTTTCCTCACTGAGTTCTTAATTTTGCAGTATGAGTATGTATATCAGATCTAAGATAAATGTTGCAGGATACAAGCCTTTCACATGTGAGGAAGGGAGAAAGTCTTCAAAAAACAGAAATAATTCTTTCTTACTGTATGTGTACACTGATATTGAGATTTTTCCATGTGTTGCCTTATTTCTCCAACCTAAAACAATGAGTGAGAAGGTCACACAGAAAAAACAATAGGTAAAAACTAAATGAAAACTCCAGCCAAGCTAGAACTTCCAATGAGTGACCTCTCAAACCTCTTGAATCAGAGGCACATGGGATATATGCAAATGACCCTTATGAACACCAGGTGTTTCAGCTAATTGGCAATTCTGAATGCTCATGACTTGTTTCATCGTTTTAATGGACAATTTCAGGCCAATAAAGCCAAACCCCACTAGCTGTGGATATGCATATTTCGGCCTTGTTATGACCTCATCAGCACAGCACAAGCAGAGTGTTTGACTAAGCATAAGAAACACAGGGCTGTTATACCCAGCTAATGTCCATTATATATCATATATCCCATGTGCATCTGATTCAAGAGGTTTGAGAGGTTATTTCTCCAACCTGGTAGACAGATATAGAATCTCCAGGATATGGAAAAGTATTCCATGCAGGATTTTGCCATGAAGCTTACTTTACAAGCAGTTATATCTTGGCTGCCCTGTAATACCTTTGCAGGGCTACAAGTTCAGCATAGAACTGCATCTAGGAAAAAGTGGGTGATGATGTCTATTGGTCTTTGTACAGAACATATTAACCTGTTCTAGACTGTAACTCTCTTTTTAGCAGGATCACCATTAATATTACAGTGTTATGAACCCCATCTCCAGTGCTGAAACTTTTAGGGTACTGAAAGAGTTGTTATGATGCAGATTTGTGGCCAGAAAAAAATATTTTATTAACTTTGTAAGAGCACATCCATAGCAGAATTGCTTCTGAAACATTGCTGTTGGATTATCTACTTTAATAGGTTTTAACAGAGTCTTTGAAACATTGCATTTTTGCCAGAATAAAATTTGTATGGAAATGAGGGGATGCTACATGACACAACAAAGAGAAAGATTATTCAATCATAGGCTTTGTAATTGCATTTTTGTAATTATTGAAGCTTCATTCCCAAGAACTGCATGACATTATTAACAGGAGAGGTGAAAGTAGCCTTGCTGTGAATAGTGCCCTAATTATTTATATTATTTCTATTTCTGACTATCTGTAGAACTATGTAGTTATTTGTCACAATAGCCACGACTACGGCTTTCAGGGTTTCAGGAGGAACATAGTCCATTATTCAAATGTCTGTACATTTTATTTAATATCATCAGTGTTTCTTTGTAAAATTCTCACTGGTTAACTTGTGGAAGTTAACAGCAGCAGAAGATAAGAGCAGATGGGTTTGTGGAATTATTCTAGCCTTGACATATTGAATTTTTTAAAATGGACTTGTATCCTGTTCTGGATTTGTTCTCTGTTTTATGACAAAGGTTCACCAGATACACTGCCACTGTCCTATAGGCCTGAATACAATATTTTTTTGTATAGGATGAATGAATGAGATCTTAATTTTAAAAGCTGTCATGTTCTGTGGTTCCTTTTATTTTCTAGTTCACTCAGAATTTTTGATGGAATTGATTACAAAGCACACCCAACAAATGCATTTGTCTTCATCATAGAGGTGATATATTTCTTACAGTAACTCCTTTTTTAAAGTAATTTTGATTTAATGACATGAAAAAAATCTAAAAAAGCAGCACCTTTTGTCTAGAGCAGCTTTTGTCCATGTGTATGTCATTTAACGACTCACAAAGAAAATATATAACCAACCAATATCACTCTGTTCACAGGCAGAAATGATTGCTACATAGAAGCCATGTTAAAAAGTAGGTAGTGAAAACAGAAAAGCACATAAGTAAAATCCACACAGTATAAAATATAAAATGACTGAATGCAAACTAAAGTTATTTAAGAAAGTGGATACATTAGTGTAAGCTCATATCATTTCATTATCCTTCACATAATTTTGCCATGATAACAGTGATAATGAGTATGCATATGCTTATGCGCCTGATCTGTGTCCTGAACAGGTATGTTTCTTTCATCCTGAATTGTATAACTTGCATAACTATACTTCCATTCATTCATTTATTAATTTCCCCAAATATAGTTTTTCCCATTTGTTGGTGTATGGGGGAGATTATTTATTCCAACACTCAGTAAGCACAAAGTACACATACACACACACTCAGTCATATATATATATAATGGTTAAAATTATGAAAGATTTCGGTGATCATCAGTTCAATTATGACATATCTTTGCTGTATAGAAGAAACCTAGAACACTTAGTGAAAACCCACATGGATGCAGGGAGGACATACAGAGTCCACCTAAGAAGTACTGACACAGCAATGATGAAAATCCAGACTTAATGTGGAAAAAGTGCACAGTATTCAGTGACATGGTATGTAATGTGCAGGGCCAGCACACTGAAAACGTTTAGGAAAAGCTGGAACTTGATTCAGAAATGAGAGCACCAGTATGATACCCATTATACTTTGCTGTACATTAGGCCTGCTTGTTTTTATAGAATATAGGCTTGCAAGAAGGCCAACCTGACTGACACAATCCCCACAGGGCTATTATGTGTACTATGGCGGCCACTGACATGAACTGCAAGTCAGTGGAACAAGTCTACCAGCTGGTCATATGGTTCTCTACCTAGGACATTAGAAGGAGACCAAAGCTGCCAGCGTTACTTTTTCCACGCAAAATTGGAAACACAAAGGCATACAACTATTTTGTGGTCCATTCACTTGCTGTACATATGCATATACATTTGTAGAGATGTGCATGCCCTCATGCATGCTGCTAGTACACCTTCAAGATATACAATAATGTTACCATAATCTGTTGTCACAGCTGATGGAGACAGCTACTCTGTAGTTGTTTCAGTGAGCAAGTGTGTCGAACATCCCAAATGAATGCCCTTTAGGGTTGTGAAGCATAGCAGAGCAGTGGTCAGTCACTGAGTGCAAGACAATAAAGGGGATCTACTGGGCAGAAAGGGAAAATGAGCTGGAAATGGCTTCAAACTTTCTTGAACTGTGCAGTCCTGTGCACCAGGCAATCTAGCAAGAAGGGTTCTGAAGAAGTCAGTGTTTAGGTGAAAGCACTTAACTGTGAATTGCAGTGGTTTTACCAAGAAAGGATTGTTTCTTTCTATGATAACTGTGAACTGAAGTGGTTTCTAACATTGTTGGATTAATTTGCTGTGGTCTTTGGCTTCTTGGTCAGTTGTTTGTTTTTTGATTGGATTTCTGTTCCAGTTATTTCTCAGCTTTTTGTGAAGAATTAATTGATGTACAGCTTGAATTACAGATCTGTATGCACCAAAGATACAAGCCTATGCACACATACACACACACACACACACACATGCACGCACACTCTCACACAAATATTGATCACTGGTGTTTCTGTCTTTAGGACATGCATATAACTCTGATTGTCCCCTCCATTACAGTTTACACAAGCATGCCTTGTGATGCCTTTTACAATATTCTAGAGTGTGGCTGCACTTTTAGAACCACTGGATGCTATATTCTGTACTGTGAATATACTCCACTCATTGCCCCTATGTCCAAAGTGCTAGCATATTACAGGTGTGCACAGAATGCTATACTTTGTAAAGTGAATATGCCCCCCTTCATTGTCCCCCATATCCAAAGATCCACCAAATTACAGGTGCACAGGATGATAGACTCTGTAGAGTGAATACACCTGTTTGATTGTCCATGTTTCCAAAGCTTTAACACATAACAAGTGCACAGAATGCTATACTGTGTACAGTGAATATACCCACCTCATTACTCCATGTCCAAAGCTGTATCACACTACAGGTACACAGAATGCTATAGTCTGTACAGTAAATATACCGACCTCATTGCACCTATGGCCAAAGCTGTATCACATTACAAATGCCCATGATGCTAGAGTCTGTACAGTCAATACACCCACCTCATTGTCCCAATATCCAAAGCTATATCACATTACAGGTATATAGAATGCTAGACTCTGTACAGTGAATGTACCCAACTCATTGCCCCTGTGCCAGTGCTCTGTCATGTTACAGGTGCACAGAATGCCGTAACATGTAGAGCAGCTCTACCCACTTCATTGCCTATGTCCAAAACTCAATCACATTACTGGTGCACAATGACAAACTGAGCAATATCTAACAAGCCAGAGTCATAGGTTTCTTCAGGGGCAAAGGTTACAGTGCTGTGGACTCCTACACTTCTGTCATACTTCCACTGTATATATATCTATAACTGTATGCAGATATGGGTACAGTTCAGTTTGTTGAATCACATAATACTGACAAAGTGAACTGATGTTTTTTTTTTTAAGTGTATGCTACCAAATGTCAGAAATTGTGATATTTAGAAATTGAGAATTTGCCTAGTGTGTGAGGTTTGCCTGAGTGCAGGTGAGTGGGGTTTTTAATTAATGCCAAAACTTTTGGATGTACCAAAAACTTTGACATTGGGGATTTAAGTGTATGCATAAGTATTTGCTGGTTAGGGTTAGAGCAAAAGCTAGGTAATGGAGTAGAATTAATGTTGTAGATGTGTATTGTATGTAAGTCCTATTTCAGAATGTCATGTGTAGGGGTACTGAAAGGAAAATAGTTTTTTGTAATGTACTGTGCATGGTTGGGGTTGGGGCAGTGACAGGTTAAGGGTTAGCACACACAAGTAAGGTAAGACATTAATGGATTAGCACACACAAGTAAGGTGAGACATTAATGGATAAAAACACAAATATGTGATGTATTTATTTGAATTTGTTAACCAGGGTAGAACACTGATCCACATGAGCATTTTTAGACTCTACCCATAAACATTATTTGGCTAAGTGTTAAGTTACAGAGTTGGCCAATGGAGGCTGAAGGAGGCAGAGCTTGGACTACATGAAACAACTTAACAGTTCATAGTCTTAATCCTTTGTGATAGCTGCTTTGCAAATCAATATATTTGTATGTATCAATCTCTAAATAGCTATATATAGATATACATATACATGCAAACACACACACACACACACACACACACACACACACACACACACACACACACACACACACACACACACACACACACACACAGATGTCCTCACACTAATAGTCATAGAAGTTTCTAGGCATGTAATGTGCCATTTGAAAGCTATGTTTCTACAGCACTTTTATGAGTTCTAGGGCAACAGGGAATACCACCTGCCCTTCTATGTACCCTCCCTTGTTTACTGTTCCACTACTGCACTATTACTGAAGCACTGAGTTTTCCTTGCTTTTTCAAACATATGTATTGAATTATCACTTGTGAACATTTCCAGACAAACATTCCAAATTTCCTGAACTACTGACATATATTGACAGTGGGCATAAGTATCTCCACCTTTGACTATGTGCTCATAGATGACAGCCCACTGGAATGTGGTTAGATATCATAGTGTGGTGTGCTAAAACTGTTGCTATCAAGTGCACATGCTCTACCATCTTTACTTCTATGAGTATTACACAGGACAAGGAGTCCTGAGTGGTACTGAAGAGGCATCACAAATTCCCACACATCTCTGAACTTGAGAGTTTGCACCACCCTTAGGACACTTCTCACATCTCTGATATTTGGCACTACCTTCCAATTTCCCATATGGAGAGTTACCTCTTCCTGAAAGACTACAAGCTTATTTGTTTTCTTTCTGAACTCCCTGTGTGTCAGTTCTGTTGGAAAACATATGCTACAGTCTTGATCTTGAGATCTGATGAAGGGTGCAGCTTTGTACCTGAAAGCACTTCTCTTTTAGTTTTAACACCCGTTTTTAGTTATTCATTTATTTAATTTTTGGTTTTAAGAACTCGAGTCCATAATATGTTTTAATTTTTTATGTGCCCTGCCTTGGTGGTTGAGATAACGTTCGCTATCCTGTGGTTTTATTTTTTACTTTATCCACCTTTAGTAGCCATGTTTTTATTCTTTGTAAATATTTATATATATATATATATATATATATATATATATATATATATATATATATATATATATATATACCAACTACACTGTCACACAGTAGGTTTCAGAGATTCAGTATTTGTTCTACTTTCCATCGAAGCATAATCCTTCAACAAACTTTCATGTTCCCCATTCCTTCAGTATCTGTTTTATTTCTCCAATTTCAGGGAATCATATAGATGAGGAAAATAATAGCAAAAGAAAAAAAAACTTTTATTCAAGAAAAGTATTAATGTAGCTTGCTCTGTGTTTTTAGGTGTGTGGCTTCTAATCTGATATAAAATGTAATTGATAATAAGTGGATAATTACTTAAGGGAATGTCAAACTGGCCAAAGCGCTAGGTGCACCCTCAGGGCCAGATTCTGTAAAGTTCATGGATTTTGGTGCATTATGCTGATCTCAGCACTGAATATATCACAATATACTCAGAATACCTCAGAGCACAATGGAGTATCACAGTAGCAATGGCACACTAAACAAATCCACAAGTGATCTGTAAGTTATGAGAAGTGAGTGTCAAAGCACATTGTACATTAACAAAGTTACAGAAAGATTATCACAATTCAAGCATCCTAATACTTATATTGACATATGTATGACATAATCCATCTAGTAAGGTTAAGGACAAGAATGGAATATAACTGACTCTGTTGTGATGCCAAAAAGAAAAAAATGGCAACTATCCCATTGTAAGCTGCACGGCATCCGTAATACATATTTTCAGAAATTTGTCCAGAAACATTACAGACAACTATGGATATTTCTGTAATTTATTCACTAACAAAAAATACTTGCTCCAAAGCTCCAATGCAGTTTCTAATACATATTATTAGCATTCTTTGCAGTAAGCTCAGTAACAACTACAGAGATATCCATAAGACATGTATTAATAAAATATGTCTGATTGCACTTAATGGTTTCTGAAGTAATCCATAACATTTCTAATAAAAAAAAAAAAATGAATACAGGCTAAGGGCAATCATGGACACATTGCCACAGCTAACATTTGCTAATAATGGGTTTGGGACTTGTGTGGGAAAAACAAGTAATACATACACTCAAGGAAAGTTGTTGTTTGTCTTTTTGGCTTTTCCCAGTAAGGGGTCACCACAGCGGAACTCCAGTCCGCTAATGATTGGCAGTAGATTTTTATGGTGCCGAGTTGCCAGCCCGATGCCCAACCTTCAGCGAAGGCACGCCCATTTAAGCATGTCTTTTGGAGGCCACTCAACCGCGGGGAGGACATGCAGATTCCACACAGAAGGCATTCCCCACACACTAGCTGAGAATTGAACGGGAGAACCTCTTGCTGTGAGGCAACAACGCAACTGATGTACCACCGCGGCTTCACATACACTCAACGAAAGTGGGAAACAGAAAAGAAGATGTGGGGTATGGATGACAAAAAAAGGACATATAAGAGGGATTTTGGAATAGAAAGATTTGAAGAAATGACCGAAGAGCATGGAAATTTTTTTTTTGGTGGGAATAGGCTCTTTTTCTTCTATTCTTAAAAAAAAAGATAAACCTAGGGAAAGAGGAGAAGAAGGCCATCACAGCAGGTAAGCAGGTATACCCTTAGAAGAAATATTACAACACAAGACAGACAAAGGTAGGAAAAAAAACAGAAAGGACAGTAAGTTACAGGCGGCACACTGCACAACACGGACAATAGAAACTTGTGAAACAGGGCGAGATGCATATCAGCCATGGCTAAATGCAGAAAAACATATCTCCCTATGCACTATCATGTTACAGCATGTTGCAAACTGTATGGTAGTCATACCTGGATGTGTATGACCATTGCTAGATGTGTGTTGGAAGGTAATACATTAGGATCACTGTACAAATTGGATAAATAAACACATATGCACCTAGTCTGGCAGCATTGCAGTTGTAAGCCAAGCAACATCAATGATGAGCAAATGCAGGTCTAACAATGCTAGATAACTCCAGCAGAGTACAGAACCAGACCTATGACCATGCATGTGAAAGTCAAACAACCAAGCTCAGTTCCAAACAGAAATACTGCAGAGAAGCAACAAAATGTCTGCTACATACAGAAGTAATATCTGCTACAGAAGTAGGTGTACATAACCCAAACAAATGTGTAATGGAATGCATATATGTTACACGCATATGCCATATCAGAGGCAACACACTGGAGTAAACATATATGTATGACTATCGGTGGCCTAAATGGAATGTACATGAAATCAAGGTCAATACATATACACACACATCAATGAAATGTAAGAATATTTACAAAAATGTAACACTACAGCTTAATAAATATAGTAGATTGTGCAGATGGATTTCACCAACATACACTGGTTAGCACACAAGTATAAGGAGAACAAGGATGTATTACAAGCAGTATCCAGTGACTTGTGTGCAGTTGCCCCCATCATAAAATGGCCATACATTTGACACATGTTCACCATGTTAAACTAATATGTGGCAATGGTCAATAACTGCAACAAAAGCAAACATATTTGAAAATATAATAGGGAAATATGAAGGTGGAAGGGAGGTGGACAACCTGGGCCCACATCAGGGAAAAGCAGTACAAGGTAAGTTGACACTGCAAATGCATGTGTACATCACAAGGGTGCTGAACAAGTTAAACCAAAATACATTTACGCAAATGGAAAATGTGTGTAATGTGGGCAGAATGATTGCTGATGTCCACATAACTGGACATGTAGGAAACACACATACACAGTACTGTGCAATCATGTAACATCAACATGAATAGGTAAAACATGAATAAATAAGAAGAATTTCAAGCACATACACATATACCGTCATGCAAATGTAAAAAAAAAACAAAAAAACAAACACAGGTGTATATCACCACCCTTCTCACTACTAAGCAGAGGACACTCCTGTGATCATCATTAAAACACATTAGTAGTAAGTCAGTGAATGCTCACATGTCAACGATACAGTTGTGGGTCAGTATGGATCCATTTGTGTACAGACAAATACACTATCAGTTAATGTGTACAACTATTTGTGAAGGGGTGAACTTATGTGAATAAATAATGGATGTGGAAATTAAGATACAGCAAACACTGCATAATGTACTGTTAAAGAACAAAATTAGCACTGTGCATAGGTTAATGCTACATTGCTGTTTGATGCAGTTAGAAAGGAGGACTGCTCATAGACATGATATTCCAAACACGGATCTTGTCTCCTGAACTTGACTGACTTCTTCGAATTAGTCTCCAGAGCCATGGATGAGGGTAAGGCGGTCCACACAGCCTATCTGGACCTCACCAAGGCCTTTGACACCATCCCCCACTCTGGAATCATAGATAAACTTACTATGCTTGGCATTAATCCCTACATCACTCGATGGGTTGCCAACTGGCTTACTGACAGAACCCACACTGTAAAAGTAGCTGACTCCAAATCCAGCTTCAGACAAGTGACAAGTGGAGTACCTCAGGGTTCAGTCCTGGGACAACTTTTGTTTGGCATCTACTTCTCTGAAGTACAGGCCAATACTAAGGGACTCTGGCTAACAAAGTTCGCAGATGACTGCAAACTGGGAGCCATTACTGAATATTCAAATGATGTGGATACTCTACAAAAGGGCCTTACAGAAACAGATGCTTGGTGCTAGAGCCATGGGCTCAAGCTCAATGTTAAGAAATGTATAGTTATCCCCTTTGGGAAAAAACATGTACCCATGAAGTACCACATAGGTGGCAGTACACTAAACACTGAAAGTGTGATAAGAGACTTAGGAACACAGGTGGACAGTGGTCTCACCTTCGATAACCACATCGCCACAACAGTCAGGAAACCCTTTTGTGTGACACACCTCATCACTAAGGGCTTTTCATCCAGAAAAAAGGAGGTTATTGTCTCACTATACTTATCCCTCATTAGACCCATTATAGAATACAACGCCCCATTTGGTATGTACCTCTCAAGACACCTGCAACAACTGGAAAGGCCGCAGAAATACCTCACTAAACGAATCACAGGTCTAAAGCAGATGCCCTATGCTGACCGCTTTAAAAAACTCCAGCTATACTCTGTCGCATATTGTCTACTCAGAGGTGATCTCTGCTTAACATACAAGGCCATGTCAAACCCAGAACTGTTGGACATGGTACACTTAAAGAAATCCCAGTCCCTCAGAGCCACATGCTCCAGGGATCTAAACCTTGTCATCACAATAAACAAAACATGCTGGAGGGATAGGTTCCTGACCCAGAGACTCCCCAGACTCTGGAATAGACTTCCCATACATGTCAAGCAGAGCGCCTCTTTGGCCTTCTTCAAAAGGAACCTTGACGATTGGATGGGAGAAAGGAAATTCACCCAGGGATCACATTAGTCACCCTGCTAGACAGAGGTCCAGGAAGTAAATAGTGTGGGAAGAAATAGCCAGGGAATTGTTATGGCTAGGCTTGTATAGGCCCTAGGGCCAATAACCTAGTACCAACCTATGAACCTATGAGAGAATGATGGGGAAATTATTCCAGGATATGGCACGGACAATGCTCGATTCATTCAGAGAGAGAGCGCATGAGATCATTCTTGAATCTCAGCCTCATCAACTTGGTCTCTCCCATCTGTAAGTATTGTCTGTCTGCTCCACTGGTGTTATGATGTCAACATGATGATTGCCATATAATTGATTGGACTGTATATGCACTCTTCTGCATACATACTATGTAGCTTGCATTTACTTTTGTTTCAATGTGTGAATGACACACATTAACAAATTATAGTTTCCTCCCACATTCAGCTATCCATGCATTATGGCAGATAACCTGCAGTTAATGCTGCAAGATGAAGCCTGTAAATATGTATTTTAGTGAATGCAAAAAACAGGTAACATATGTTGTCCATAGTCCAGCACTAACACTGTGGTATGCCTTGGAAATGTATATTGCCATATTATGTATGTGCAACAGAAGGACATGTCATTCCCCATATGTTTTGGATAACAGTTGTCATGGTGCCCCTCTGGCATGTGTTCATGGCTGTGTGCCATGGGTTGGCAATACTGATGCCAAGTGGGATCATATACAGGTATATCAGGTTCAGGCGCCTAGGCAGCGAGACATTTCCCTGTGGTACATTTGACTGGGGACATGTGGCTGAAGTGACATACAGCTGCAGAGAAATATGCTGTTTGCAAATTCCCTGTGGGCAAAGAGAAGCATACACTGCCATGCCCATAGCTTTAATAACCAAATGCACAGGGGGAAAACAATGTCCATGGTCTCCAAGGGAACATGAGACAGCAGGCAATTTGGCAGGCATCAGCAGCAGGCTGGCCAGAGGGCATGTCAGTGGCAGTAAAAATGCAGTGCACAATGGGCAATGCCTTTATAGTTGGAGTATGTGGACCACTACCCCCTTCACAGCATCTAGGGAACATTACCTAAAATGCATACTGAAGCATAAATGTGACTACAGTAGCCTGCAGGATTTCCTCCATGCTGTAGCACATGTTGTAGTTATATAAGTATGTACTGTACACTGAGCACAACACTCATTACTTCTCTTGCCGCCATGCATTTGGTGATTAAAGCTGTGAGCATAGCAGTGTGTGCTTCTCTTTGCCCACAGGAGATTTGCAAACAGCCATATTTCTCTGCAGCTGAATGTCACTTCAGCCATGTGTCCCCAGTCAAATGTACCACAGGGAAATGTCTCGCTGCCTAGGTGCCTGAACCCATGGACATGATTGAATACAGATATTACGAAAAAATAAAACTTTGAAAACAGATCTAGATAAAAAAGTATTAATGTAGTTTGGGTATTATGGAAGGAAAGAATTAATAAAATCATGTTTAATGGAAAATAGATATTGTCAATATTCCCCAAGTGATGTGGACGTCCTCCAAACGGGTCTTACCCAAACAAATGACTGGTACCAGAAACATGACCTCAAGCTGAATGACAAAAAATGCATCATCATCCCCTTTGGGGAGAGTGACATCCCTACATATTATCACATTAATAATGTCTTAAGTACACAATCAGTAGTGAGGGATTTAGGCACCCAGGTTGATAGGAACCTGACTTTTGACCACCATGTTGCTTCCATTGTATGGAAAGCTTGCTACATGGCCCACCTCATAAGTAAGGGTGTCTCATCCAGGGACAAAGAGGTCTTCTCTTATAAGGCCAATTATTGAGTACAATGCTCCCTTCAGCATGTACCTTGCAAAGCACATTCAGCAGCTGGAGGGACCACAGAGGTTCTTCACCAGGAGAATCCAGGGCCTCAATCATCTACCTTACACAGAGAGGCTAAAAGCTCTGTCACTCTACTCAGTTTCATACAGACTCCTCAGAGGTGACCTCTGTCTGGCATACAAAGCAATCTCAGACCCCGCCTTGATGGGACTGCTGCATATCCACAAGTCAAGCTCCACTCGAGCAACCTGTACGCGCAACCTCAACCTGGTCTGTGATATCAATAGGACTTGTTGACGGGACAGATTTGTGTCCCAGAGACTCCCCCATCTATGGAAAAGACTCCATCTCCACATCAAGCAGAGTACCTCATTATACCTTTTTAAGCACAACCTGCATAACTGGATGGGAAACAGAAAATACACCCCTGGTATTCCATCTGTGTCCCTGCTGGACAGAGGCTTTAGGTGCTGACTTGTCTAAACATGGGCTAAACTCTTGTCTAGGCTTATAAGGGCCTCAGGGCCAATAGTGTAGTAACCTCCTATGAAGCTCCTATGATCCTATATTAAAGAAAATTAGGTTATTGTTGTAGAACAAGGATTGGTGGGTAGATGTATAGAAATGGCAAATTCTGATGTGTAAAATTTGTAAATGAAAATGATACAAATTGATTGTTTAAGTTTGTAAATATGTATATATATATATATATGCACACACACACACACACACACACACACATATATATATATATATATATATATATATATATATATATATATATAGGATATAAAAAGTTTGCACACTCCTGTTTTTGTGAAATAAAAAAATGAGACCACACTAAATCATTTCAAAACTTTACCCACCTTTAACGTGACCTATATCCTGTACAATTCAATTGAAAAACAAACAAATCTGTTGGGGAGAAAATATAAAAAAAATTAAAAAGTACAATACGCTGGTTGCATAAGTGTGCATACCCTTAAACTAATACTTTGTTGTGTGCACACCCTTAAACTAATACTTTGTTGAAGCACCTTTTGATTTAATTACAGCATTCAGTCTTCTTGGGTAGGAGTCTATCAGCATGGCATATCTTGATTTGGCAATATTTGCCCACTCTTCCTTGCAAAAGTGCTCCAAATCTGTCTGATTGTGAGGGCATCTCTTGTGCACAGCCCTCTTCAGGTCACCCCACAGATTTTCTATTGGATTTAGGTCTGGGCTCTGGCTGGGCCATTCCAAAACTTTAATTTTCATCTGGTGAAGCCATTCTTTTGTTGATTGGGATATATGATTGGGGTCATTGTCATGTTGAAAGGTGAAATTCCTCTTCATCTTCAGCTTTCTAGCAGATGCCTGAAGGTTTTGGGCCAAAAGTGACTGGTATATGGAACTGTTCATAATTCCCTCCACCTTGACTAAAGGCCCAGTTCCAGCTGAAGAAAAGCAACCTCAAAATATGATTCTGCCACCACCATCCTTCACTGTGGGGATGGTGTTCTTTTGGTAATGTGAAGTGTTGCTTTTGTGCCAAACGTACCTCTTGAAATTCTGGCCAAAAAGTTCAACCTTAGTCTCATCAGACCATAACACATTTTCCCACATGCTTTTGGGAGACTTGTATTGTTTTGCAAATTTTAGCTGGTCCTGGATGTTTTTCTGTACAAGAAAAGGCTTCCATCTTGCAACCCTACCCCATAGTCCAGACATATGGGAAATATGGGAGATTGTTGTCACATGTAGTACACAACCAGTCCTTGCCAGAAATTCCTGCAGCTCCTTCAGTGTTGTTGTAGGACTCTTGGCAGCCTCCATGACCAGTTTTTGTCTTGTCTTTTCATCAGTTTTGGTGGGACGTCCAGTTGTTTGCAACGTCTCTGTTGTCCTATATTTTCTCCACTTTTTGATGACTGTCTTCACTGTGCTTCATAGTATATCCAAAGCTGTGGAAATTTTTTTGTACTCTTCTCCTGACTGATAACCTGTCAACAATGAGATCCCTTTGGTGCTTTGTAAGCTCTCTGCGAATCATGGCTTTTGCTGTAGCAGGCAACTGAGTAAATGTCAGGAAAATCCTACTAGGACAGCTGAAATTTATTTGGAGTTAATCAGAGTCTCTTTAATTGATGTAAAAAAAATATATATATATATATGTGTGTGTGTGTATATATATATATATATATATATATATACATGTATATATATATATATATATATATATATATATATATATATATATATATATATATATATATATATGGGTCCCCTTGACTTAATCGACACGCCGAAACACTCACGCTAGACCGACACGAAAAGACCGACGAGACAGATGATCGACAATGTGAAATCCCGACAGCCGAAACACCGACATGGGCAATGTGTGAGCGCGAGTCGGTAAGTGTGCGATAGTGAAGGATTTAGCGTTAGGGAGTGGACAGGTAAGTGTGAGATAGTGTGGGATTTAGGGTTAGGGTGCGGGAAAGGTGAGTGTGTGGTAGTGACGGACTTTAGGTGTAATGGCGGGTTAAGTGAGTTAGGGTTAGGGTGTGGGTAGGGTAAGTGTGCGATAGTGACGGAATGTAGGTTTAGTGGCGGGTTAAGTGAGTTAGGGTTAGGGTGTGGGTAGGGTAAGTGTGCGGTAGTGTCGGACCTTAGGGTTAGGGTTTGGGTTAGGGTTAGTGCATGTATAGTTGTGTGTTATGTGTAGTTTACGTTTTGTGTGTCGGTGTTTTGGGTGTCGGTGTTATGGTGTTCGGTTTTGTGAGTTGTCGGTTTTGTGCGT
The DNA here is from genome assembly GCF_019279795.1 of Protopterus annectens. NCBI lineage: Eukaryota > Metazoa > Chordata > Ceratodontiformes > Protopteridae > Protopterus > Protopterus annectens. Next base: position 855,466,371 of record NC_056745.1, read on the forward strand.
TTTCGGTGTTTTTGTGTCATTGTTTTGAGTGTCGGGTTTGTGGCGTGTAGGTGTTGTGATAGGGATCCATATATATATATATATATATATATATATATATATATATATATATAGAGAGAGAGAGAGAGAGAGAAAGAGATATGGATATATATGAATAAAGGACCCTTACTCTTTTTGATAAGTGCCATTGGATGTTTTACACCACCAGCTCTGTTTAATGTCTCCTGACAGGCAATGACAGGCACCTCATTTACACAATGGATGACAAACTGTAAAATGTAGGTACTATATTTTTATGGTTCCAGGGACACTTCAAGGTATGAAACATGGGAATGCTCTATCCTTGTGTATGCTGTTGAGAATGTATGCTCTAAATGACTCCATCTGAAGATTGTTACAGTAAATACAGGATGACAATTCCCATGCCCATAAATACTTTGCTTCCTGGCTGTGTGCAGAGCTGCCCAGAGGGGCTATGACATATGCTTGGTATCGTGTAAAAATCTACATCGTTTTTACCAGGCATGCTCGTCATGAAAATTGAGCAATTTAGAATGAATAAGGAGATGAGTCCTAAACAGTATAATCATTGTGCCCAGAGGGGTGAATCTACATGATAGAAGCAGGATGAGAATCACAAAACATTGTCAGAAAACAACTGTGAAAGGTGTTTGAATCTTGTCACCTGCTTTTGCTTAAAGTGCTCCTTCTGAGTAACATATCTGCTTATATAAGGTAAGTCCTACTTCTTACACGTTCGTTCAGTTGTAAAAGATTAACTTTGACTGCTTTTATATTTTAATGCCTGTGAGGCATGTTAGTTTGTCAGTAATGCTAAGATGTGACAAAAAACAAGTGTACTACAGGTAGTCAACTGCAGTATTGTTAAGGTTGATGGTAAAATCCCCCAGGCTCATATTTTGAGTAACTTCACTACCATTTTACTGATGTGTGCCATTCACCACATCCTTAGTAATAGCGTATTATAATGGTCACATGTAGTTCAGTTGCACTTCTGTATTTGTTTTGTAGGAAATATGTGCTCAGTACACATATCCTGTGTGACATTTGCTTAAAATTACGGGTGCATATATCAAACTTTCAAGCACAAATTCAGCATAATATACAGTGTAGCAGAATATGAGTTTTGTACGGATTTGTTAGGGCCATGCAATAAAAAGGCTGTTAATTCCCCTGTTTTCAATGCCATTTCTTATTGCTATCTACAGAGTCACTTTCCAAAAGCTGGTAGAGAGCCCCCGATGACTTCTTCTTTAATATTCCAACTCCTCTCTTAGCCTATTTGTTAACCAATCAGTGTTCCTTTTAGCCTGGTCTGTTTTTTATCTCCCACTTTTTCCTGCACTTCTTTTTACTTTTGATGTCTTCCTAGACTTCTGCATTCCTCCCACAGCTTTTCTTATGTACCATCTTTCCATACCTGGCTTGGCTGAATATCTGTTCTATAGTCCTTAAACATGCTGTTTTGACTCGCTACCATTCTTATTCACCTCCACCTTCTTGCTCTTCTTCCTGACGTGCTAGACCCCTGAGTAATTCCATTCACTCTTGTGCTTTCTATCCTGTCAATTTCCAGGTCTTCAGCCCTGTCTTTGTGGGCTTTAAAATGCCCCCTGACTACTGCTTGCAACTGATTGTGGCAACCAGTGGTTTATGCTGTGGGCTGACTATTTCACTGTGGATGACATTGCAGTTGCTGATTCTACTCCAGTGCCCTTTCCTTACTAGGAGGAAGTCTACCCGAGTTGCATGTTGGCTACACTTACATGTGATCTTGTGACTGCCTTTCTAGCTAACCTATGTGTTGTCCATCATCAAGCTATTTGCCAGTCAAAAGTATAAAATAGCTTTACCTCCTTTATTCCTGCTGCCACACGTGTGGACCCAGTCAGCCCAGATATGTGTGTTCAAATCCCCCATTACCAGCAACAAATCTTGTTGTTCTTTATCTAGTAGGTCCTACAACTGCTGCCTGAATGCACACTTTTCCTCACTATCACAAGCCTGCTGTGGGGCATAGGCTGAGATTATAGATGCTGCCCTATGTTTATACTAGAGCCTGATTGCCATGAGTCTGTCATATTCTGATGACATACCTTACTGTCTTCTGAAGTCTCTCCCTCACCACAATGCCCACACCATTTCTATACTGTCCTCCTCCTGAGAAGTAGACTCTGGATTCCAAGCCAAGTAGCTTTGCTGTACTGCCCCTTCATCTTATCTTCTGGATACTTAGGATGCCCAGTGTCATCCTTCCATCATGTCATCCACTTATAAGCTTCATCCTATCAGTGAGCCTGCATTGACTGTAGCATACCTTAGTTCATGATTGCCACGTTGATTGGTTTTATGCCGAGGTTTTGACTTAAAATAATTTTTCATCAGGTAGATTGCAAATGTTGGAAGTGTAATGGAGAAGAAAGAGATAACTGGGAACATGAATTTTGGGAGTAGAATTCCCTACAGAGTACTGTGTCAGAAATATTGGTTAAATAAATGGCTGTGATTAAGGAAATAATTATTTTGAGTGGCAACACTGGATCTGAACTAGACATAGCAAGGCGTTGTTAAGTTTAATTCTGTTTGCTGCCAACAAAGGCGATTATTAGAAAATGGACATCAAGGTCTAAACCAACTGTATTTGAAGTACTGAATATTATAAAAGAGCAAAAGAACTAGAAGAGGGATCTTTAGAAAAGGGAAGGAGCAAATTGTATAGAAGTAAATGGAAACTGTGGGAACAATGCATACAGAATAATGTTCAGGATATGGTGGAGTCTGGTTTAAGGGAAGGCAGGAATTGAGCAAATTATGTAATGATAGACTGATTATAGTTAGACGGAAAGAAAATACATGTGATATATAAATTATGTGAATGAAAAAAGGTTAATATAGTTTGTTTAATTTTCTGTTAATGTACGTTTGCCTATGTCTTAAGTGATAATGTAATAATAATAATAAAAAAGAAGGCCATTTTGTTTTGTCATCTTAGCATACATGGAGATAACCATTTTAATAAAGTTACTCATTAACATGTCATTATATGAACATTAGCATATACCATGCCAGACCATGCTGCTCAGCAGGGACATGTAATTTAGCTTCTGTTTTTGAATTCCTCAAACCCAGCGCATGGTTGCTCATTATATAAATGTCTTACCATAATGTGAAAGGTTTTCTGAATCCATCCTATATATCTTCTTATGCAAAACAACTTTCACATTTGTTCTTATAATTTTTAAGTTATTCATATGTTTGTTAAAACTTTCTTTTAAGTGAGGTACACAAGCATGGCATGCAGAGTATTAGTCCTATGCACATCAACAGCACTATGCCAAGGTGCTATACATTTCAAAGAGCAGTGCCAGAGAATGACAGTTTGGTTGCTGGGAAATACACATGAATGACATAAGTAACATTAGTGTGTATCTCTTTCCTTAGATGCATGCTGTGCTGGAAGTACGAGCTTGCTTAAGTAATGAAGTGCTGTCAAATGCAGCTTACCATACCTACCAAACTGCAAAACAAGACACTTAACAGGTAAGTAATACTACATTTTCATATGCAAGAAATAAAGGCCATGGATTGTACCTTCTAAATAATATTAAATGTACTAATTGTAGCAGCTTTACAATGGGAATTGGCAGTGCCAGAATTATTCCATAAATAACAGTATCCATACAGAACATACCTTCCTTACACCACTTTCAGTAGCAAGAGTAAATGTCCCACAACTGAACGGGTGTCAGGAACCTGAGCTAATTTGTGATGTGCAGGGCGTCATGGAAAGACCACTACCTCTGCCAAAAAAGGAGAACATGGCAGTGTCACTGCTGACAGCAGACACATTCCAAAGACCTGTGGAGGAGACCTGTGGAGGACCCTATTAGAATTTCATGTCTCAGTCTATTGGATACAGCAGCAGTTTCTAAACTTCATTCATCTGCAGGTCTAGAAGCAGATCAAGTAACCTTAGACGCAACCCAGCAGACCAGTGATGTGGCTTTTGTGTTGCCAGAAAACCATGTGCAGCCAAAATAATACACTGTACCCACATCATGATCCACGTACCCAGCACTGAGGACACTGCAGCATATGTAAACCAGCAATAGGAGCTCTAGGGCAGGGCAAAGGGGTGGCTGTCCTGGGTATAAGTAGTGCAGAAATGGAATTCATTTTGAAGATGTAGAACATCATCACTTTAGAAATGAAAAGAATGTCAGTAGTGCTGAGGTGCTGAAGCACTCTGTGTCTGGTATTGGATTGTTACAAGATGTTTGTATATTTATTGTAAACAGATTGTTTCAGTTTAGAGTAGGAAAGCCGTTTTTTTTTTTTTGGTTTTCAACTTTGAGAAGACATTTTTTAGTTCCTCAACTCAAAGCTGTGAGGCGCCATTCCAGGGAACTGCAGAAGGTTGCAAATGAGCTAGATATGGCTCTTAACAGTCTGTCATGCAGGTGCTGTATGACTATACAGTAAGTATACATGACATGTGCACATTTATTTATTCATTTATTTATTAAGCTCCACAAATGTTAGAACAGAAGATGCATATACATAGGTGAAAACTGACATCATAATACATTATAATGCAAATATACAGATTAATGCAGATATTAATACTCATATGACATAGAATAATACACATATACCATCAGTAAAGAAATAAGTACAATATATTTTAGCATTAAAATGAGCCGACGTTAAAAGTGGGAGAATTTTTAATCATTCATAAAGCAAATGTCAGAGTGGAAAAATCAAACAGTGGATAAGGAGGAGGAGAGGAACGTAGAGGAGAATAAAAAGTTAATATTTGTTAGAGGTAATAAGTGGAATAGATGTAGGAGTTAGCAGAAATAAGGATGGAAAGCAAGATTAAGTGTAAGGAAAATAAGAGGAAGAGAGAAATAAAGCAAAAGGAGAAATAGGATGTATATAGGTATTAGAGGAGTGGGACCTGGAATTATTCACCAGGAGAGCAGCAAGTACAAAGCCAGGAGTCAGTGAGGAATTATTTTAGTTGTGGCTGAAGTAAATGGATGCTATGTATTGCCTGACTGTTGCAGGAACTGTATTCAAGACTTTACTACACAGTGTGAGTACAGACTTTGACCACAGTTTTTCTAAGGCTTATAGATGTCAAGTAGATTTTTGTCAGGAGATTGACGGTGATGATTTGGAAGGTAGTTGTGGAGAACTGTGCTAATAGCTGAACAGGAAGTGAGATTATATATAATTTTATGTGTTAAGAGAACTGGGTATAATTTATCTAGTGGGATAATTATAACTAATTTAGATTTTCTTAGAGCAGAAAAATGATGTGTCTTGTGATATTTATTAACTACAAATCTAACCATCTTGTAATATTATTCTAGTTTAGATTTTAGGGTGGTCTGAAGTCAAAATGGAAGAGTGTGTTTTCTATAAATGCTTGTCACTATATGACTAAGATCTGATTTCTTAACCATGACATCTAAAAATTCAATCACTTCCCAGGAATTCTTAAACGTGAACCTTAGAAAACCTGTAGACTGATGTAGAAATTCTACAAACTGAGCTAAGGTCTCAAGTGATCCATCCCATAAAAGGAGGATATCATCAACAAACCTAGCATACCATAGGATGTGATGAGAAAATCCTGCAGCTTGTAACAACACATCTCTCTCCCATTGTACTAAGGCCAGGTTGGCGCAGCTGTTTGCACACGCTTTGCCCATTGCTACGCCAACCTTCTGTACATAAAACTGTTCCTCAAATAAAAAAAACATTATTTTCAAGTACAAGTTCTAGTAGGACACATATTAAATCTACCAACAGTAGAAAAACAGTGATTAATAATCATAAACTTTCTGACATTTTCTATGCCCCATACATTAGGAATGACAGTAAAAAGAGATTCTATGTCCATCGGCCACAAATAATTTCTGTAAGAAACTTCTAGTGTCTTTAAGAACTCACAACCATCTAAAAGAAAATGTAAATTCTTTTCAATAAAAATTGAGAGTGGCTCCATAACACAACCTTTCCCAGACAGTACTGGACGCATTGGTGGAGTGAGTGCATCTTTATGCACCTTCAGTAGACCATAAATTATGGGTACTAGAGGTTGTTTAACTTCAAAATACTCAAAAAGCATCTCATCAATCATGCCAGTCATAAGCATATCAAAGAGAAAAAATATTGACCATTCGCAGCCAGTTACAGAGCCCTTGACTAAGCAAGCTGGTAACTCTATGGATTCAGTACTGTCTTCCTCTTTGGGAGGAGCTGTCACCACAGCATCAACTGAGCATGCGCACATGCTCGCAACCAGTCCTGAACAGCCTCGGCATGATGGTAATGAAGAGAAAATGCCAACAGGACACCTGCACAAGAAAAGAAAGTCTAATGTTGAGGAATCCAGGAGCTTTTCTGCACCAGCGACTTCAAATATGGGTTTTAGAGCTGCTATTACGTCTTTTAACCTACAAAGTCCTTTTCTGATCAGCGACAGATCACAAAGCCAAGGGAGAAAAGGCAAGATATGGCATTTTACGAGCACATAAATCAATCAGACCTCAACGGGCCAATGGAAACAGAGATAAGACTTAGTTATTAATATCTCCTCAGCGCATTTAACCACTCCACAAAAAGCACTTTTGAATAAAGGCCTATCCTTCATTCCTACTCGTAAATTGGATTTAACTGATGTATTGACAGGCTTAAGGCTTTTTGGCAGGACACTTACACCGAAAAGCATATTTTCTAAGAGTAACAGCAATGACATTAACATTTTTAAGAAACCCAGCACCTATATCCCACCACCAAATGCTAAGATAGACATGTTTGTAGAAATTTGTGAAAAACAAATAAGAAAAGAGTTTGAATGTAAAGACAATGCTACATATTATAATTTAACTTATGAAGAGCATGTTGCATTGACTGAACCTAAAAACATGAAGTCTATACAGATTAGACCAGCTGACAAAGGAGAGGGAATAGTAGTACTGGACAAGGAATATTACAGAGCACAAATGGAAAAATTATGTGATGCTGCCACTTATGTGTGTATTTCTAAACCCGTTGTCAATGCGATTGTTGAAAAAGTGTCTTTTTTTCTCTTTGATATGCTTATGACTGGCATGATTGATGAGATGCTTTTTGAGTATTTTGAAGTTAAACAACCTCTAGTACCCATAATGTAAGGTCTACTGAAGGTGCATAAAGATGCACTCACTTCACCAATGCGTCCAGTACTGTCTGGGAAAGGTTGGGTTATGGAGCCACTCTCAATTTTTATTGAAAAGAATTTACATTTTCTTTTAGATGGCTCTGCGTTCTTAAAGACACTAGAAGTTTCTTACAGAAATTATTTGTGGCCACCTCCAACCTTGGTAATAACAAGTTCTATTTGGTAACGATGGACAGAGAATCTCTTTTTACTGTCATTCCTAATGTATGGGGCATAGAAAATGTCAGAAAGTTTATGATTATTAATCACTGTTTTTCTACTGTTGGTAGAATTAATATGTGTCCTACTAGAACTTGTACTTGAAAATAATGTTTTTTTTTATTTGAGGAACAGTTTTATGTACAGAAGGTTGGCGTAGCAATGGGCAAAGCATGTGCAAACAGCTGCGCCAACCAGGCCTTAGTACAATGGGAGAGAGATGTGTTGTTACAAGCTGCAGGATTTTCTCATCACATCCTATGGTATGCTAGGTTTGTTGATGATATCCTCCTTTTATGGGATGGATCACTTGAGACCTTAGCACAGTTTGTAGAATTTCTACATCAGTCTACAAGTTTTCTAAGGTTCATGTTTAAGTATTCCTGGGAAGAGATTGAATTTTTAGATGTCATGGTTAAGAAATCAGATCTTAGTCATATAGTGACAAGTATTTATAGAAAACTCACTGGGAGGAATAATCTATTATACAAGAACAGTATGCACCCCAGGCATATTCCTCGGAATATGATGAAGGGACAAGTGCTTAGGGTAATGAGACTCCACAACGATGATCAACAGCTAATATTAGCACTTGAGTCTCTGAAAAAAGATTTCTTAGATAGAGGATATCCTAAGAAGGAAGCTGACAGATGCATCACAGATGTACTGAGAGAGAGAGAAAGTAAAGGAAGGCCCTATTTCTCAGATCCACCGTCAAATTAAGGTATTAGAACACATGAAGGAACAGAGGTACTTAGATTCCCCTCAACATACTCCTTAGATATCTACAGGGTCTGTGACATAATTAAGCATAATTGAGACATTCTAGATACTGTAGACAAACTGAAAAGTGTTATAGACACAGTGTCAAACTTCTCTTTTAAAAATAAATCATTGAAGAGGCACTTATATTACAATGCATTCGTCACCACGAAAGCAATAACATCGACTAGGAAAGGCACATTTAAATGTAGGAACTGTACAGCCTGTATGTTTATTCTTACAGTAAGGACCTATGTGCATCTACATAGGAAGTTTTACATAGAAACAGATTTCTACGCTGATTGTAAGACCCATAATATTATTTACTTTAGCTATTGGGTTATGTGTCCTGCGTTCTACATAGGTATGAGTAACAGACAGCTAAAGGACAGAATTCTGGAACACCAGAGAGACATTTAAAATAAGAAAGACATGAATGCTCTTGCCAAGCATATAATAAATCATGGTGCTGATCACAGTTTTAGGTTTTTGATGTTTGAAACAATCCCTGAGAGTTTAAGAGAGTTTAAGGGGGGGATATAAAGAACAGGACAGAATCTGCTGAACAAAAATGTATCTGTCATTGAGTGCAGATAAAGAACAGGGTTAAATGAAGTGGTCTCACTGAAACCTTTATTAAAAGCAAGACCACTTACATGTTAATAGTTTCAATGTTTTTTTTATATGTTTCTTATGACTTTTTATGGTTGCATTTATGCTATTAATGTAGGTTAAAGTGTTACATCAGTTAAGTTGTTTAGAGACTATCCCTTTAAGATGTTTCAGTGAACAGATATTTATGGTGTTAATTGCTTCTTTTTGTAACTATTTAAATGCAGTGTGTGTTTTTATGAGTCAGTCTGATGAAGCGGTCCTGGTGAAGCATTCAGGTGTCCAGGGTCATGGTTGGACTCCTCATAAAACATCATGAAGGGAGACTGCTGCAGGACCAGTACCAGGGCTCCCAATACAAAGCGGAGGCCTGGTACTGTCTCACACATGACCTAAGCAGTACTACTGGCATCCCTCAGACTGGTGAGCAGGTCTGGCACCATTATGCTGACCTGAAGCATAGGAAATGAGGGACTTCTTGGACCAGTGGATCCAAGATGCTTGGGCATAGAATGTTCCAGCAGTGTGTAAGTATCAGTATCAATTATTGTGTAACAAAGTCCAGCCTAATTATGAGATGGATAGGTATGCATAAATGTTTCTCTATCTTCTGTACAGCTGCAGATGACAGTGCTGTGAACATGGACGCCCACAGCAGCAGGCTGTAAGGCTGCGTTGCAAGTCTAGTGAGTACAAATCTAGTTTGCAGTAGTCATGGCAAATGAATAGAAAGGCTGCCAGTAGTTAGAAATGTATATTGTTTGTATTGAATAAATGAGACATTAGCAGAGTAATACTGATGTACAGGATATATATCGATAAAAGTGTCAGTACCTGTCAGTAAAACCCAAACCTCCAGACTGTTGTGTTTACTTTGTTATGTTGTTATTGTTGTTGTGTCTTTCGGCTTTTCCCAGTTAGGGGTCGCCACAGCGGAACTCCGGTGCGCTAATGATTGGTAGTTGATTTTTATGTGCCGAGTTGCCAGCCCTGATGCACAACCTTCAACGAAGGTATGCCTATTCATGCATATCTCCACACAGAAGATGCTCTAGCTGAGAATCGAATGGGACAACGTCTTGCTGTGAGGCGACAACGCTACCGCAGATGTAGTAGTATGAATCTAAATGTGTACAGGTTCTGCATAAAAACTATGGCTCTGACAGCATTAGTTAATTGAGGCTCACCTGACAAAGATTGTGGAGTTGTAAAACAGATTAACTATAAGAAATGTTACATGCACCAAGATCTGATCCCTGAATAATAATGTTGTGTTAACCATTGTTTTCCATACTGTAATATTTGAAGTTATAAATACTCAGTATAATAACTATCTGCCCTGCATGAATGTCAGAATTACAAAGCAGATTGTCCAAACAAGAGAGCATTATGTCGAAAACAGTCAGCAAAGAAATAATGGTTTCCCAATAGCTCATTCTAATGAAACATAGCCTTGTTGTACCTTTTTTTCACAAAGAGGCACGGTTTGAATCCCGGGACTGGTATTAAGCTGTATGCATAATCTCACCCAAGAATATGTGAATATGTGTAGAAACAGTCAGGTATTGGTAACAGAAATTTCTTCCACAGGTCCGGCAGATAAGAAAAGTTATAACTGAGCTGTAAGAAGATTGTAATTATACACTGTGTACAATACCCACTGTCCAACCCCAAGGCTGCAAATGCAAGATACATACATACATACATACATACATACATACATACAAATGTTTCAAGCATGGGCATTAATGCCCTTCTAGCTTGCCAATATACCAAAACACTTGTTCCCATAATAAATGTCCAGGCTGTTCTTAAAAATATCTAAATTAGTACTTGCTTTAATGTAATTTGGTAGTCTGTTCCAAGCATCAGCTATTCTGTCAGAGAACCAATTAGTACACTTCTCATTCCTATAGAACCTTCTACATAGGTTATCTGATGATTCTCTAGTACTTGCTGATAACCCAAACATTCCCAGAGGTCATTGTCCCAAAATGCACTATATGCCTGAATAAGATCTCCTCTTAAATATCTATAAGAGACACTGTACAAGTTCAGATATTTTAGTCTTTCATAATAACTTAGATTTTCACATCCATGGATGCCTTTGGTGTATTTCCGCTGTACTCTTTCCAGTTTATTCATGCTTGTTTTCCTATAGGGTTTCCATGTTGTAATTCCATACTCAAGTTTGGGTCTAATGTAACTAGCAAAGCAATGACTTCATTATGTTTGATTTTATAGACTTTATAAATCTTTTATACAACCTATAACTATCATTAGCCAAATGGTTGATATGATTAAAAAAACTCATAGCTGAATCTACCCATATACCCAGGTCCTTAAATGAGTCTACAGTTTCAATCACTGTGTGCTGTATTAAATATTCACCTTTCAGTTTATGTCTCCCAAATCTCATATGCTTAGTTTTTGATGTATTTACCAACATATTATTCTCCTGTGCCCAAATGATCAATTTAGTCAAATTATTTTGCAGACATGCCTTATCTGTGACACTTGTAATCAGTTTACCCAATTTCAGGTCATCAGCATATAGACTATAGAACACCTCAGATGAAAAAGTAAGGTCTGAAAGATACAATCTAAACAAGTAAGGGCCTAGGACAGAGCCCTGTGGGGCATCTTGACTGTAACCAAGGATTTCACCTGTCCAGTTGGTGTGTGATACTTGCCATGTCCTATTCGTAAGCCATGCAGCTATCCATCTTATCAACAGTACATCAATGCCTAGTTGTACTAATTTATTGATCAGTGTTTTGTGTATGACCCTGTCAAATGCTGAAGTTAAATCTATATAAATCACATTACTTCATTCATAGCTGTTATTATATTATTATAGAACATCACGTTACAGGTGGTAATAGATCTATTTTTAACATATGCATGCTGATATATGGTTTCAAGTCCCAACCTATCCAGTTCAAACAGTAGCTTATCCAGTATTACCTTCTGCATTATTTTTCCACAACATGAAAGTAGACTTAAGGGTCTATATGATTCTGGGTTTGTCCTACTCCCCTTTCCTTAAAACCAGGTTTAATAAGTGCATATTTCCAATCTTAAGGCATCTCCCCATATTTATATGATCTAGTGAATAATAGATATAATGGTAGTATAAGTTCTTGCTGAAGTGTTCTCAGGTCATTGTTACTTATTCCGTCTCCTCTCTTGCGCTTTGTTTGGATCCAATTTGCACAGTTCTTTTTCAATATAATATAATTTGATTCCAGTATCTGGGGTTACCTGGATGTCACTAGGACAACTTACCACCCCTTTTGTGGAGCCAAACTGTTTTGCATAAGATTTTGTAAATATATCTATAATCTGTTGTGTCTGAGAATAAATTTTAGAATCTGCACACAGTTTATCAATTTGTGTATCTTTACTCCTTCCGCATCTTATGTGTCTATAAAAAGGTTTCCTATTATGCTCAATATCTTTATATAAATTTTCTTCAAATTTTTCTTGATCTAGTCTAACACTATGCTTAATCTGTTTGTCCAGTTTGTTTATTTCAGTTTTCAAAGTTGTAGTTCGACCTCTCTTCCATTTCTTATATTTTATGTCTCTCACCTTAATCAGGTATCTTGTTCTTATGGATATATACCCCCCCCTGATGCTGCGTGCCTAGATCCTGATGTTAAACATTTTTTTTACTTTTTGCACTCAAACAATTTCTCTTTCAAAACTTTCCACATTTCATCTGCAGTTTTTCCACTGAACACCTCACTCCAGTTAGTTTTATATAGTAACTGTTTTGCTTCCCTATAATCTGTAATTAACCTTCTGTGCATTGGCTTAGATTTCAGTTTGGCAGAATTATCTAGCAACAAATTAACCTTAATAACCCCATGGTCACTGCACATCAATGGTGGTAAAACTTGACTTGAAGTTACAGTAATTTCTTTGGGAACACAAACAATATCTAGTATATTCCATCCCCTGATAGTTTTTTTTTTTACAATCTGAAGCATTTGTTGTTCCTAAATATACTCTGAATAATTTCTTTACTAATGTTGTTGACTCAATATTATTCTAGTCCGTTTCTGGTAAATTTAAGTCCCCAGCTAATATTAATCTTCTCTCCTGTGTTTCATGTAAGAAATATATGAACTCCTCTAGGTAATCTTATAGGTTCATAGGTAAGTACTAGGCTATCGGCCCAAGGGCGTACGTAAGCCTAGCCAACAAGGTTCCCTGGCGTACGCCACCCAAGAAAGTTATTTTCCTGTGCCACTGTCGAGCAGAGACACAGAAGTGATCCCCATTGTGTATTTCCTATTTCCCATCCACTCATCAAGATTTTTTCTTGAAGAGTGCTAATGAAGAACTTTGCTTGACATAGATGGGTAGCCTGTTCCAGAGTATGGGAAGTCTCTGGGACAGGAATCTATCCCTCCAGCATGTCCTTTTTATTGTGGTGACAAGGTTTAGGTCCCTAGGGCGTCTAGCTCGGAGGGACTGGGATTTCTTTAGGTATAGCATGTCCAACAGCTCTGGGTTTGACCTAGCTTTATATGTTAGTTAGAGATCACCTCGGAGTAGGCAATATGCTACGGAGTAAAGCTAGAGTTTTTTGAAGCTGTCAGTATAGGGCATTTGTTTGAGGCCAGTAATCCTCTTTGTGAGGTACTTCTGTGGCCTTTCCAGCCGCTGTAGATGTCTTGTGAGGTACATTCCAAAAGGGGCGTTGTACTCTATAATGGGTCTAATGAATGTCAAGTAGAGGGGAACAATGACCTCTTTTTTCCTGGATGAGAACCCTTTTATGATGAGGTGTGCCATGTAGAAGGACCTCCTGACTACTGTGGCGATGTGACTGTCAAAGGAGAGACTACTGTCCACCTGGGTCCCAAGGTCTCTTATCACACATTCAGTGTTAAGTAGATTGCTGCCTATATATTAGTTCATGGGTACAGAGTTTTTACCAAAGGGGATGACACTGCACTTTTTGGCATTGAGCTTGAGGCCATGGCTCTGACACCAGGCATCTATCTCAGCAAGGCCCTTCTGTAGGATGTCCACATCATTTGGGGACTTGACTATGGCTCCTACTTTGCAGTTATCTGCGAACTTCATTAGCCAGAGGCCTTCTGTGTTAGCCTGTACTTCAGAGAAGTAGATGAATTTGGTGGTCTATACACTACAACAATTGTTATATGTTCCAGGGTTGTCTTTATTGTCACAGTTACACAGTCTATAGTACTGGTGTTATCATTGAACATGTAATAATCACAGTTCTCATAGCTATCTTTAATTCCTATCATAACACCTCCACCTGATTTTTTGTTAGAATGTCTGTTACAGTCAAAACATTTATACCCTATCAGAATTGGTTTCCAGTAATTGTTCTTTAACCATGTTTCACAACAATAACAACATCACTATTGTGGAAACATAGCAAATTTTCTAATAAAAAACTTTATTATCAATGCTCCTAGCATTAACAACCATCAGAGATGCATCAAATGTTGCTGTCTGTGAACTGTTACATTTTTGACCTGGCAAAAATGCTGGCTAGTGTTTGTCAAATATTGCAAAATATCTGCTGCAAAAATTCTCTTCCCTGATCTAGACAAATGCACACCATCCTGTCTGAACACATGTGCCCAAAAAAGGCTTGGATGCTCTACACATTTCCACTTTTTAAAACGGGACATTTTTTTTCCATGTAGGTGTTTATCCAAAAAATATTTTCATTCACAGTGACCTGACTATCCTTTCTATCGGTGATTTGTGAAAAATATGTCCTAACACCAGTACAAGCTATACTATCTAGGAGGGCTGTCAATTCATTTGTACCAACATGAATAAAAACAGATCCATACTTCCTTACATTAAGGCATTCCAATGCGTTCCAAGGCTTGTCTCACATCTTTTATGTTTGCTCCTGGAAAGCATAACACTACTCAATGTTCATTATCATCTCTGCAAATATAAGTATCAGTTCTTCTAATAACTGAATCTCCAATTACAAGAATATCTTTGCTGACCATCTCTGAAGAATCTTCAGCTTCTAATACAGTAATTTCTGCTCTATCAACTGTTACAAAGGATAGATCTTCATCACTATTAGTCCCATTAATTCCACTGTTTTCATTGTATATTAAATTCTCATCCAGCTGGCATTGTAAATCCACAGCTTGAGCCATGTAGTCAACATCTGTCTTTCTCTTCTTTTTTCTTACAGTAATGGTCTTCAATCCTTCCACGTTTAGTTTTGATTTCTTCCTTTTCACTTGCCCCTTGCCTCTTTTTTTCTACCTTTTCCATTGGAAAGGTGATGCCTTTTTCTGTAGACTGGGTTTTCTGATAGACATATATCTTCATTCCCTGTCACCAGTGTGTGACAGGTACAAAGCAGAATCCTTTTTACTACATATTCTCTTTCCTTTGCAGTCATTAGTCAGTTTATTTTTCTTCCTTGTTATTTGTTGAGAACTTCTTTCTTTCTTTTTTTGTTTCCTTCTAAACAAACTGGATCCTCAGATAGCTACGTACTGGCATCCACAATTCCATAGTTCTCAGGGGCCTCATCATGTTTCATAAGGGTTGAATGTTCTTTACAGAAAATAGATGCATCATTTCCTAAATCTGTTCTATTTGTTCTATGCCTGACATTATTTAGTTCATCAGTCCAGTCATTAATATATGAAACAACAGTTCTCCAAGCCATGCCAATTGCACATGTGCAATCATCATCAAGTCGAGATTTGCTTCTAACAATGGTAAAAAAATCATCCAACTTTTGACACGAGGAACAAAAATCACCAGTGTTATCAGCTGTTACCTTTAAATATGCATAGCATTTATTACAGTGTACAAGATTCTTGTGTATTAGCAAATTGCTAATTGCATACTCATTTAAGGAATCCATATTCAGCTTTAAATGAATAAAATATTGCAAAGGAAAAAAATTACTCAAAGTCAGTAGCAAAGAATTCAAAGGAACTTAAATCAGCTTCTGTAGCAAAAATGATACCAGCAATTTCCAACTAAATAATAAAATACAATAAAGTTGTTCAGACCATGCAAGTTCTAACAGTAAGACAGGAGTTGTAATTTCTTTACGTCGCATGCGTGCAGTAGCTTCTGCTCTCTATAGGTCGCAGTCGCACCTCCTTTTAACAGTAAAAATAAATAAAACTTCTCTTACCAGTCAACCCCACAACAAATCACAAATCAAGACAGGATTGTTTAGATATGCTCAGAATTTTCTTCTCTGCAGTCTGTGGAAATTTATAGCTGTCTATGTGTAAATTTATAGTTGTCTAGATAAGTACCTACACTAAGTAGTCTCCTCCAAGAAATGTCCTTCAAGTGTCACTGCTGCCAACACCCAGGGTGACCGATAGAAATAAAGGCGGAGTATGGCAGTAGCACACACACACACACACACACACACACACACACACACACACACACACACACACACACACACACACACACACACACACACACACACACACACACACACAGTATGAGTGCACATATGTAACCTTGACTATGTGAATATGGGTAGAAACAGTCAGGTAGTGTTAACAGTAATGTCCTCCACAGGTCTGCCAGGTAAGAAAAGGTATAAATGAGGTGTAAGAAGGCTGTAACTATACACTGTGTACAAACATACCACTGCCACTCCAAGGCCATAGGTCGATGTAAAGTGAGGCAATACCTGGAGATTAATGATTAGAGTAATGATCATTAAAGTTGTGAGCAACTGAAGCCTATACAGTTGTTAATTGACATCTCTCTCTCTCTCCCACCCTAGCTGCACAAATAATCTAAACACATAAATCAACGGGTATGTTTTTCACCAAACCTACTGTTGGAACATGTGTCCTATTGTTCTACAAATATTTAAACGTTTGATTATTAATGTTCCCTGTTCAAATACTATCATTGGTGGCCTGTTGCTATCAATGTAACCTGCACGCCGTTATAATGTCCACTGTGGTTCCATATATGCATGTGTTCTGTTTGCTATGCAACTGTTTCAAATCTGTTGTTTTGGGTTAATGGGAACACCCATGCATGATGTTATAACTAATCCTGGAATGTGTAGTTCATACCAGCACCATACCTCTCCACCTCTTAGTGGAAACATTCTGGACAAAGGCTGTCAAAATGGGGGAACAGTGGTCCAAGAACAGGGACATAATGTAGGTACTGCAGTTATAAATATAGAATGTTGCTACAGGATTTGAGTCAGCATACATGTTCAGAAGGATGTGAGTTTTGAAACTGAAGTGTATGTCATTATTTACTGACAGAAATCATCACATTATCACAGTGATTTACCACAGAAATAAAAATAATGATTCTATGAAACAGAACATAAATATGAGCAATATTCCCGGACAGTCTGAAACAATTTGGCCAGTTGAGAGATATGCTCAGAACCCCTTAGTGCAGCAAATCTGGACCAAGCCTGACAAAGTGGGGGGATGTAAAGCCATGAAACTGGGAACATATCCCAAATACTGGAGTAGATAAGGTGACACAGTTGATGCAGTAACACCCTCCTGTCTGTTGTAACATATATTGACTGGAATAGCCCAAGTCCAAAACCAAATTACTCCCCACTAGTTACTGACATAAATCTTCACATCATCCCACTGATGTGTCAGGCATACACAACACGTATGGGAGCCAGGCAACAGTACATCTGATAAATATTGGGACATAACATCACAGTAGGGAAACTACACTGAGCTGCTAGGCATGTCACCAAGTACTGTCTAAACTACAGGCAGACTGACACAGCACTAACCCAATTTTGCTATGAGGAAATACACATGTAATTAGAGTTGCCACCTTTTCAAATACCCAAAGTGGGACATTTTTTGTAGAAACGTCAGATTTTGCAGGGCAAAACATACCCATGGCCAGTACAAAGGACAGAACTTCACTTTTTTGCCTAAATAAAACCTTTTTCTTGTGGCATTTTAGTTGCTTATTCTGTTTCTTATAACATTTAGGTGTTTCAGATACAAAATAACTGTTTTATGCAGCTATTAAAGAAAATATAGGAACATTTTTATCCTAAAATCTCAGGACATTTGCCATTTTTTCAATTTTTTTGCAGGACACAACTGCCCGAAGAGGGACTGTCCCTCACAATGTGGGACAGGTGATGACCCTACATGTAATTGCAAATATATCAGACACTACAGGGATGTAACAGCACTGACCAACAGACACCAGTGTGAAAGTGCGTACCCAGAACCAATCTCACCACATTCAAAGTGACATGCTGGTAAGCCACATTAACTGTAGAGTATATGGACTGTGTGAACAAAATCATCAGCATGTTTGCCACTCACACACTACCCCTATATATACTGTCCCAATTCACAGTGTAGTCTGATGCCTGACTGTGGTATAAGACATGTGTCAGTCTGCCCCCACAAACATATACAACTGATAGAGCACCAGAAGATGGAGCAGCATGCAAAGTCAGATAGAAAAGGACCCTCAATGCTTACATCTACCCCCCTCCCTGCACAGGCCAAATAACACATTCACAATACACTGCTACACAATCCTGACAGTCTGTCAACAACTGCCAGAAATACACAGTCCTCTCAACTGTATAGAGTCCCACAGAACGTCCAGGCTTTGTCCTCATATATAAGGCCTTCTACACATAACATGCCTGGCAGTCTGATACATTACTGGGATGATATCGGGAATGAAGTCACTATATAATGATATACTATACCTATCCACCTCTTACAGCATGACATCTGGACAAAGCCTGACATACTTGGGGGCAGGGATCCAAACACAGGGGCATTATTAACATATTGCTGTCATAAACTGAGAAAGTTGCTGGTGTAACAGGGTTGTTGTAACATATCTGTTCTGAGGGATATGAAGTCAGAAACACACATGGATGTTACCATTTACTGACTCAGTCCTCAGAGTATGCTACTGAATTTCCAAGGCCAAAAAATGTGTGAGTAACACACCAAATATAAGAGTCCAAACCCTGGCTAGTCTGTGGATAACCCTACAGTTGAGAGTTATGTCAACCACATAACACTATCAGACTTAAATTCATGCAGAGCAGCCATATCCACACAAACCCTGTCAAACTAGCATTACTACAACTGTATAACAGCAATACTTACATTCTGTCCCTATGTCTGGAACATTCTCCCCCAATTTGTTGGGCTGTCTCCACAGTGTTTGTTGTAAGAGGTATTTCTAACTACACTCTGTGATGCTGTTTGGCACACACCTCCATGAAGTACTGGTCACAGGCAAGGAAAAGGGGCAATGCTCACATGAAGTACTCAGTTATAGGAGTATGTTTCCATGCTATTGGGTAAAGGAATGATACCACAGCTGCTCTACGTGCAATTAGCAAGGGGAGACTCCAATTGGTGCACAGGCCATCAGCTGCTCTTGAGCATTACCTACTAAAGGCAAGCCTATACAAAACAGATGCATATCCTACATCTGTCTTAGATAGAGAGAGACACACACATACACACACACACACACACACACACACACACACACACACACACACACACACACACACACACACACACACACACAAACACACACACACACTGAAACCGATAGATTATACCAACTGAACCAAAAAAAAAACACAGCTATGTCAAACAATTAAGCATGTAATGGAATGTAGTAGGGGGTATGTAAACGTGGAAAATAGGAAGTTCAAACAGTTATTATGTCTCAGCAACGCATGCTGTACTGATATATTGCTGAGCAGAACCTATGACCATAGCATCTGTGGCTGTCTACAGTGACATAGAACACAGCTCAGGGCCTGAGTCACTCCAGGAAAGGATGGCTCACATATGACCACTACTGGAGTGTGTGTTGCACAATACTGACTGTGACACTGCTAGGCCAGCTACTGGGATGTCGCAGATATCCATATGTTAATTGTCAATACAAATATGATATACATATTTGTGTCGGACATCTGATGGACCTATACAGGGTATTGCATACTGAAATACTGTCGCAGCTGTGTGTGTTGAACTGCATGTGATATACTGAACTTATACCATTCAACTGTCTAGTGTTATGCACACTGACCATATGTGTGCCTCATATTTGTAGTTATTTCATCAAGAGTTGTGTTATGTCTGACAAATAATTGGAATCCTGTGAACACTGATATTACAACATCACCTTCTCTTTCTTTTGGCTGTTCCTGTTAGGGGTCCCCACAGCAGATCATCTATCTCCATGTCTTCCAGTCCTCTGCATCTTGCTCTGTCACACCAACCACCTGCATGTCTGCTATGACCATATACATGCACCTTATCTCAGGCCTTCATTTTTTCCTCCTACCTGGCAGCATCATCCTTTCACAAATATACTCAGCATACCTCTTCATCACATGTCCAAACCAACATAATCCTGCCACTCTCTGGCTTTTTCCCCAAGCTATCCAACCTGGCCTGACTCCCTAACATATACATTACTAATCCTGTCCACCCTTGTCACACCCAGTGCAAATGTTAACATCATTAACTCTGGTATGTCCAGCTCTGACTTGTGCCTCTTTTTTCATTGCCAATGTCTCCATCCCATATAACATAGCTGGTCTCACTACCCTCTTGTAGACCTTCCCTATCACTCTTAATGGTACTCATCTGTCACAAATCACACCTGATACTCTTCTCATCAACCCACATCCTGCCTGTACAGTCATTTTCACCTCTCCCCACACTCGCCATTACCTTTGAAAACTGTACTCCCTGCATCCTCACCATTCCTCTATCCTCCCTCCCATTCACACACATATATTCCATCTTAGTCCTGCTGACCATCATTCCTCCCCTCTCTAGACCATACCTCCACCTCTCCAGGTTCTCCTCTACCTGTTCCCTATTCTCACTACCAACCACAATGTCATCTGCAAACATCACAGTCTGCGGGGACTCCTGTCTGATTATCTCTGTCAATCTGTCCATCGCCACTGTAAATAAGAAAGGGCTCATAGCTGATCCCTGATATACCCCCACCTCCACCTTAAATGCACCTGTCACTCCCAAAGCAGAACTCACCACTGTCACACTAGCCTTGTACATATCCTGTAGCATTCTTACAGATTCCTTTGCCACTCCTGACCACCTCATACAATACCACAACTCCTCTCTAAGCATCCTGTCATATGCTGTCTCTAAGTCCACAAAGACACAACGCAGCTACTTCCGACCTTCTCTATATGTCCCCATAAACACTCTCAGAGTAAACATAGCATCTGTACTGCTCTTTCCTGGCAAGAAACCATGCTGCTGAACAGTAATCCTCACCTCCCTTCTTAACCTAGCTTCCACCACCCTTTATCATTACCTCATGCTGTGACTGATCAATGTTATCCCTCTGTAGTTATTACGGCTCTGCACACCACCCTTATTCTCATAATCAGTACCCAAACATATTTTAGCCACTCCTCATGCATTCCCTCACTTTCCAAGATTACAGTAAACAATCCGTTTAAAAAGACCACTGCCATTTGTCCTAAACACCTCCATGCTCCCACAGGTATGTCATCTGGACCAATAGCATTTCCATTCTTAAATCTCTTCATAGCTATCCTTACTTCCCCTTGACAATCTGTTGCATATCCTGATTCACCATGCCCACATCATCCAACCTTCTCTCTCTCTCATTTTCTTCATTCAACAGCCCATCAAAGTACTGTTTCCACCTGCTCGACACACTTTTCTCGCTTGTGAGTTCACTTCAACCATTATCCTTTATAAGCCTTATTTGCTGCACATCATTCCTAGCTACATGCATCTGTCTTGCCAATTGGTACAGGTCCTATTCTCCATCCTTGGTGTCCAACCTTGCATACAACCCTTCAGATGCCTCATCCTCAGCCTTTGCCACCACTCTCTTTGCCATGCACCCCATCTCCCTATGCACCTGTCTGCTTTCTTCATCTGTCTGACAATCCCACTTCTCCTTGGCCAGCCTCTTTCTCTGTATACTCCCCTGTACTTCCTCATGCCATCACCAGGTCTTCTTGTCCTCCTTCCTCTGTGCAGATGTCACACCAAGCCCCGTGCTACTCATCTCCCTTACTAGCTCGGATGTAGTTACCCAGATATTTGCTAGGTTTGCACTGCCACTCACTTCCTGTCTTAACTCTTCCCTGAACTCAACCTGACAATCACCCTTTCTCAGTATCCACCATTTGATCCATGGTGCTGCCCTCACACTCCTCCTCCTCTTCTTGATCACCAACGTCATCCTACAGACCAACCTTCCATGCTGCCTAACTACACTTTCCCCTGTCACAGCTTTACAGTTACCAATCCCCTTCAAACAGGCCCACCTGCATAGGAGATAATCCACCTGTGTGCATCTTCTTACACTCTTGTATGTCACCCTATGCCCCTCAGTCTTGTAAAACTATGTATTCACCACAACCATGTTCAACCTCTGTTGCAAACTCCACCACCATCTCACCTTCTGCATTCCTTTACTTAACACCATACCTACCCATCACTTCTGTATCCCCTCTGTCCCCTTCACCAACATGCCCATTGAAATCTGCTCCAATCACCACTCTCTCACCCTTGGGTACACTCATCGCCACATCATCCATCCACACCAAAGTACATCTGTCTCATCGTTCACACATGCAGTTAGTGGCACATATGCACTAACAACTGTCATCATTACACCGTCAACTCCCAGCCTCCTAAACATCACTCTATCCGACACTCTTATCACCTGCACAAACACCCTTGGCAGGTTAACCCCTACACCAGTTCCCCTCCCATACACACCATGATAGAACTATTTGTACCCGACTCTGATACATACAGTTGTACACTCCTTCCATCTTGTCTCTGGCACACACAATATATCCACCTTTCCTCTGTCCAGCATATCAGCTAGCTCTGTTCCCATACCAGTCTTACTCACGACATTAACAGTTCCTACCCTCACTATCACAAACCTAACCTTTCTCCTCTCTGCCTGCCATATGAGCATCAGACATCCTCCAGGGTATGTCTGTGAATGCAAAGGCTACTGCACTATCTAATGACATGCATGCAACAGCAATATGAAGACAGTGTCACTAATTGTGGCCCATAGCCCACCATGTATGTGCAGTGTCCTCCAGATGTCCTGCCCAAACAGGGTGACATGACTGACTAAGCAGCAAGACTGTAATTACAGTGTGTCATACTGACATAGAACAGAAATGTATAGCAGGTATGACCTCTGCATATGTATGTGGGGGTAGGTGTACCTGGCTGCCTCATAACAACTGACATGGGATGCAAAATGTCTGGTAAATAAGCTGTACATGTTGTACATGTGTGTAACCTTAGTTTCTGTGCATCCAATAGAGTTACACCTCTACAGCTACTGGTGGTGTCATTACCCTGACACAGTCATGGGTAGCATAATAAGCATGAGTGTCACATTGAAATTGTAGAGGTGGCCAACTTTGTTCTGACCCTGTTTCCATGCCTTCTACAGCAAACACAAAAAGTCGGCCAAGTTACGTCCAAAAAGTTTAATAAAATTCCAATAAAATGTAGATGAAGACACAAGTTGAAAACACAAAGCTTTTGGATTACTTCTTCTTCAGTGTGATACAACCATACTAAAACACAGTACTATTTAAATATAAAATTAATATTAAATAAAATTAACATCACATGATAACAGCCAACCAACATCATTATCAATTAAATAAGTCATTAGTAGAATATATACACATTTTTAGAGACATTTTCATGGTGATTACAAAGTATACAACCTTGTATTTAAATATCATTTTTTAAAATGTTCATTTTTTTCAAAATGGGTTTAATTGAAACAGTAGAATTAATACCTGGGCTACTATCTGCTTGTAACCTAATGATCAAGTTATATTCTTTAGTTTCTAAGTCATTATTCCTGTCTCTCCCTCTCTGACTAGGTTTCCATGCCTACTACAAACAGATATATGACCACCCACATAGCTGTATCACCTCAGCAATACCTTAGTTGTAAAACCTGTTTCCACCAAAGTAGAGTAAACCCCTTTGCTGGACAGCAGCAATGCACAAAGTGCATGATGTGATGCTATATTGCTTGTACAGGGCAAAGTAGGAGCAGACACCAACTGGGCAGCATGTCAGCCTTTGTCTGAACAAGCATATTAGGTCACAGGTGGATTACTATAAGGCTAACTATGAGTACAAATTGGACTCATCCACTAAGGGCAATCACAAGGCCATCTTCACATATGTCTGCAGTCTCAGAGGCAACAACCCAACCCACCCTGTAATGGTGGTCAATCACAGCACGTACCCACGCACCATAGCTACAGCCAACCTGCTGCAGACAGGTTTAGGTCATATATCACCACCACTCCCGGCTCACCATCAGTATAGGTGGATATGCACAGCACACACACCCCTCCCCACATCATCATGGATCAGGTGCAAACTACCTAATCCAAGTTAACAAAAGCAAGTCCCCTTGGGGCCTGATAACATTCCTGTCTGCATCCTACATGAACCCAGGCATATGCTTCCAGCTACATTACACACTATATGCAAGCAAAGCCTGAGTACCATTGACATCCCATCTGCAAGGAACATGGCCACTGTCATTCCTCTACACAAATGTGAATGATGAATGGTGGTTTATGCAATGTACTGACCCTCATTGAGGGGAACAAGACACATCAGGACCAGGGGTACAATGCATGTTCATACAGTGCTGCCAGGTATAGGGGTATGATGTGTTTGTAAGTGGTGGCTAATGATAGTCCATATTCATGTCCTGGCTCTGTAAAGAAATATGGGCAATGTCTGAGGTCCTGTGATGTGTTTCCCTGTTTATGTCTTCCAGGTGCCATGCAGCGGGAAACCGCCTTACACCGAGGCAGAGACAGCAACCATTACAGAAGCTGTAATCTAAAACTATGCCATCCTTTTTGGCCGTAGCCGGCAAAATCTGCAGGAGCGGACTGCCCTGTGGGATGAAATCATCCACAGAGTGAACATCTTGGGCCACCATGGATGCACATTTAATCAGGTCAGGCATAGAGGAATTGACCTGATACGTCGTGCCTGGCAAAAGGCTGCTGCTGTAGCGAGGACTGTACTGCTAGCGGTGGTGGGGGGGGGACCAGCCACACAGGTCCCACTTATGGAGACAGTGGAGTTCCTTGCCAACCTTGGGGTAGCCCCCACACAAACTCAGACACAGGAAACAGCAGTCGTGGAGGTGGGTGGCACCCAGACAACAGGCAAGGAGCATCCAGGCAAGGTGAAAATGCACATCAATGTAATGAGGTAGCATTTAAACTGTCTTCTACAGAGTCTCTAAATGCATATGTCAGTGCAAAATGGATTAGTGGGTGGGGTGTAGTAATGCAGACAAGTGCACATCTATGGTGAAAGACAGCAAATTGTGTAATATCATAGTGTGTACTGTACCTGCGCAGAAATGTAGCATTCATCTCATACCAATGCCTAATGTGAATCTGCTGACAATACCTCTCCCTCACAACTACATAGGTCCCTCTGGTCTGCACATGGGATAGCAGCCTGAACCCAGTAAGTATGGGTTTTTTCCTGTTGTAGCTCACCAGTACCCCAGGCATGCTAAAGTTAATGTACATGACCATGCACGCAACTGTTACACACAGCCATTTGGCAATATCTGCATGTTCACCTGTGGTGTTTACTGCATTGCACCACGGAGGTCATCACAGGGGCCTATTTGCAGGAGATGTCACATATCTTTAGCATACCTCACAACCTGTCATTGCAGGAGATTTGGACAAAGACTGACAAAATGGGGGGACAAGGCCCAAAGCTAGGGTCATATTGTAGAAATTAGTGGTATATAGTGCAAATAAATGGTGTACACACCTGTTAGAATGCCAGGTATTTGTGATATACAAAAATGACAGCACAATAGACATGTTCAAAGTACTGGCAACCTTTCATGTGACCTATAACCTGTACAATTCAATTGTAAAGCAAACACATCTGTTAGGGGAACAAAAATGACACAACAATAGTACAACCTAGATGCATATGAGTGCACAGGCTGAAGCTAATACTGTGTTGAGGCAGCTTTCGATATAACTACAGCAGTATAGATGTACATCAGTTACAGAGACTCTTTGATCAAGAGCAAATAATCTTCAGCTGTTCTTCCAGGAGTATCTTAGCATATACACAGTTGCCTGCTACAGCAACAGCCATGGTTCACATAGAGCTGATGAAGCTGCTAAGGGACCACATGTTTGAGATGTATCAGCCTGGAGAAGGGTACCAAAACATTTCCACAGCATTGCACATACCATGGAACACAGTGCAGACAGTCATCAAAAGGTGGTGAAAATATGGGGCTACAGTGACATTGTGAAGGAGTGGACATCCCACCAAAGTCTATGAGAATACAAGACCAAAACTGGCCAGGGAGGCTGCTAGGACTCCTGCAGCAACAGTGAACAAGTAGCAGGAATCTCCAGAAAGTACTGGGTGTGTACTACATGTCACAACAATCTTCCATGGTCTCCATATGTCCTGCCTATAGGGTAGATTTGAAAGATGGCAGAAGTTCCTCACACCAAACAATATCCAGGCCTGGTGAAAGTCTGAAAACAATACATCAGGTCACCAAAAAGCAACTGGGAAAATGTGTTATGGTAATATGGGACCGAGGTTGAACTCTTTGGCTACAATTCTGACAGGTGTGTTTGACGCAATAACATCACTGCACATCACCACAACAACACCACCCCCCATGGTGAAACAAGGTGATGGCAGTGTCCTGCTTTGGGGTTGCTGTTTACAAGCTGGAACTGGGGCCGTAGCCAAGTTAGAGGGGATTATGAACAGTTCCAAACACCAGTCCCTCATGGCTCCAAAACATTCTGGTGTCTGCCACATAGTGGAATTCCACCTTTCCACACAACAATGGCCCAAACCATTCATCCAAATCAACAAAAGGATGGCTTCACCAGAACACATGCAATGTTCTGCACTGGCCGAATCAGAGCCCACACCTACATCCAATGGGATATATGCAGGGTGACCTGAAGAGGGCAGTTCACAGGGGATGCCCTTGCAATCTGACATAGTTGGAGGTGTTTTGCAAGGGAAAGTGTGCAAACATTGGCAAGTCAAGATGTGCCATGCTGATAGACACCTTCCCAAGAGGACTGCATGCTGTGATTAAATCAAAGGGTGCTTTAACAGAGTATTACTTTAAAGGTGTGCACACTCATGAATCTAGCCTATTGTACCTATTTCAGTTACCAGATGTTACCTGTGACTGATGTGTATGGTCTTCAGTTGGATTGCACAAGTTATATGTCATATGAAATGATGGCAATATAATGACTGATTTGTGAGATCTCATGTGATATATCACAAAAACCTGGCATGTTAACAGGCGTGTGTACACTTACTATATCCACTGTAAGCTTGGGAGGTTGTTTGAATAACCGGCTTTGTTTTAACATACATGTACTGCATGTTATGCAGTCTGCACCTCACATTAGGACATTACTTAGTGACACCAATCCACAGGCCAACCCAGTAATGTATCAAACACAGGAATTATGAAGAACAGACCAAACATATGAGCCACACATGTAGACATTCAGCAAAGCTCTATACAGTTGAGGGGGCATGTTCTGTAGGAGTTGCCAACAGTGCTATACAGGTGAACAGCAATAATTTACATGGGTGCAGTGTGTGTTAGGTGAAGGGCCAACACCTACTAACACCACTCACATATCCCAGAGGTGTATATTAATAGTAACGGTAATTGGAAAGGGCTGTACTGCATGATGCTGAGGGTACATCCAAAGTATGTATGTTATTGTCTGACTGTGTGCCATGAATGCACCCAGTTGGCTAATGTGAGGTCTGTGTAATGCCTTCGAACCACCTCATCTGTATGAGTGTCTCTGTGTATGTATGTGTGTGTGTGTGTGTGTGTGTGTGTGTGTGTGTGTGTGTGTGTGTGTGTGTGTGTGTGTGTACTAGCAAACCTTATCGTGCCGGTAGTAATTTACATATGTTGTTTTTCCCTCACAGGTGGACATGGTGACTATGGTCACTCTTGCTCTGATAATGATGTCAATATCTCTTTAGACTCTTACCATGATGATACTCATATTGAGGCACAGGTGTGGTAGTCAGGGGCTGATACTGTGCCATTGATTTGCATCCCACTATTGTCAACCCCATCCCCACACACAGTCACAATGCCCACACATACCCTGTTACCAGTGGCCACAGATAATGGACAGTTGGTGGGTGGTGGCATGGAACAGGCTACTGTGGTGACTATCGCAAGTGAAGGTGCAGGCTCTAGTCATAGTCAGAGTGGTGGTGAGGTCCCACACTGGCAGATGGGCAGGGGTGCTCAGAGGAGGATTGCAACCCGTCATGCCCCTGTTGCAAGTGCCACAGCAGCAGTCACCAGACACATGTTCTGGGACATCATGGGGGCACAGGCACATAATGAACATAATACCAGACATATACTCAGGGTCGTGATTGCCACATCCCTGGTGTCTGTGGTGATATGAACTCACTGCAGCCATCGGTGAGCATACTGGGGTCATGAATAGATGGTGGGGGGAGACCTTGGCACTCCTTGACCGTGAAATATCTGTGCTTGAGCATTTGGTAGATGCTGGCCAGCACCCACATGGCTGTAGGGCAGCACCACAATCAGCTAAGGGTCTATGTGGCTGTGCACCATCACATCCCCATGCTGGCAGTACCACCGGCACTACTGAAGTGGGTGGGGGTGTGTGCTGTCCATGCCATGATGCAGCAGGCCATGGTCACGTGATCCTGGCCGGTCCCAACAGGGACCAGATCCAGCAGGCAGCAGTCACCATCGCGGAGTAGTACTGCATCTGGATTCGGCCCTGGTGGTGCTGGTGATACCCTCAGCAGCCCAGTTCCTGTGTCCGTGGCCAGAAATGGTGAACTGTACACCCTGGCATGTACAGCCCACAGCTGTCCAAAATATCCTTGAGTAGGCCGCCCACATGGTGTGACTGTGTGCATACAAAAATACACACATCACTATCAGACAAGTCACCTCCACACATACCACCCCTGCACAGCCCATTTAATGAACACCCCCAAACACACACATGATGTCAACCATATGGTCCAGCCTAGGCTTCTGGCAAACCCACACAACACCCTGTGCATATGATGATACCATGCCACATCCATGCCATCCATACCATAGATGCAGGGACATGCTGATATGGGTCTGATGCACAGGTTGACTTTAGTAAAGTGTAGTTATTTAATGCTGTGTAAGGTGCTGTCATCTGGCATTTGTAATGGGTACACATCAAAGTGTGTGTGTACCTTTTCAGCCATGATGCATTACTGGTGTTAGTAACACTAAGCAAATGTGTTCTCACATGCTGTATTCTGTTTGAGTTCCAGGTGTCTGTATGTCAGCAAGATGTGTCCCTGCAGACATCACCAATGAGGGGTATGGCAGTGTTGTGACACATCGACCATGTCATTGCCGAGGTACAGCTGTATCTGCACACATTTCTCAGGTCTGTGTAACATTTCTTGCATGTGCTTCACAGCTTATAGGGCTGAGGGGTTGTATCTCAGTCTATGGTGGTTGACCTCAGCTGTAGTATAGTGGACAATGGTAAATGTGGTGGGTGGAACACACCTTGGATAGCTAACACCTTCAACCCCAGAGGATATTATGTCAACCAAACACACAGTGAATACTATTCACACATACACATGCACACACACACACACACACACACACACACACACACACACACACACACACACACACATATATGCACATAGAGGATCACAGTTGTCAGTGTTGTGTTTGGAACCCCTACCCATCAAGTTCTGGTACCACACTATTATGCGGTTATTGCAGGTGGCACAGGACTACTAGTGTGACGAGTGTTACAAGATACCTGTAAGGTGAATAACATCATGTGGCCTTGTGGGTTATGGCAATGGTGACTGTAATGGGTGTGAGAGTACTCATAATAGTGTCACATACAAGTCTACACACTCACAACCACTGCTATACACAGCAATGCACACAGACACATACACACACACACACACACACACACACACACACACACACACACACACACACACACACACACAGACACATGCATACACATGCGCGAGTGCACACACACACACACACACACACACACACACACACACACACACACACACACACACACACACATGCCAGTACTGACATTAGCAGACCAACCTATATTGTCATTCATACCATACTATTCCATACTGTTGCACAGGGCTTTTAGGGCTGAACAGTGTCTACAGATACCAGCACAGTTGATGTGAACAGCGGACCTCATACAGTAGAGCTAGGAATGTGTACTGTGAGTACTATGGCATAAAATATGAAACCATGCCCATCCAATGGATGTCATCCACACACAAACACACAAGATATTCTTCTCTCACACACATTTGCCAGGTCTGAGATTAAAAGCCCTACCTATCTATTTATTGTTACTACATTGTTATGCATTTATCACACGTGCCACCGAGGTTATGGAGTGACACTTGTCTGAAGGTATTTCTAAGGTGAGTTACATCACCAGGCCTTGCAAATTATGACAACAGGTGATGTACTGGGTGAGAGAGGCCACAGAAATACTGTAATCTACACCTAGACACACTTACACACAATAATACAGACACACACACATTTGCCAGGACTCAGAATCTCTATCTATGTGGTTATTGCTATTATAGTGTTATGCAGTTACCGCACACACCACAGAGCTTATAGTTTGTGGAGTGTCCCAAGGTACCTATATAGTGAATAACATTTACAGCACTTGTAAGGTATGGCAATTGTAGTTAACACTGGGTGAGACTGGCCACCAACTACTTTCACCTACATGTTTGCACACTCACAAACACTTTTATATACACTAATGCACACAACACACATTTGACAGTACTGAGATCCATAGGTTCAAAGATTCATAGGTGTGTACATGGCAAATGGCCATGGAGGCTTTACAAGGCTAGCCCATGGGAATACACTGGCATCATGCCATGTGACGATACTCCCCAGTGTGTCTACTGAGTATAGTCACTGGAGTGATCCCCAGATTGGGAATTCTATTCCCCATCCACTCCTCCTGATTTTTCTTGTAGAGGGCCAGTGATGTGCTTGGCTTGACGTGGCATCTATTTTATACTGTGGCCAGTCTCTGGGTTGTGGACCTGTCCCTCCAGCATATCCTGCTGATTGTGAGGATGGGTTAGAGGTATCTAAGGCATGTTTTGTGGACAGATTGGTTTCTTCGGATATAGCATTCCTGACAGGGTTGGGTCAGACTTGGCTGTGTATGTCAGGCAGTGATTGCACCTAAGTAGTCAATATGAGACAGAGATTCATTGCAATTGTTGGAGTCTGACCATATGGGGCAAGTCTGTAGTACCTAAGACCCTCTTTGTGAGGTACATTTGCAGCTTCTCTTGTTGATGGTGTCCAGTGAGGTACATGGCAAATGGGCCATAGTACACACGGATTGGCCTACTGAGGGGAGTGTACAGGGAAACACTGTCCTTTTACTTCCCAGATTCAACTCCCTTAGTCAAGAGAAGTGATACATGGAAGGACTTTCGGAAGACAGTGGCACTGTGGTGGGCACCATAGAGCTCACTGTCGACCTGTGTTCACAGTTCCATTATACCAACATCAGTATTCAGTGGACTACCATTAATGTATTACTTTATGGGAACCATGTCATACCCAAAGGGGATGGCGGCACATCATCTGGCATTGAGGTTATGTCCAAGGTTTTCACAGTCATAGGTCTCAGAGAGGCCTTTGTGAAGGATTTCAACCTCACATGGGGGGGACTAATAGTACCCACCTTGTAGTCATCTGCAAACATTGTCAGCCAGGGCACCTTTGTATTGGGCTAGTCCTCAGAGGTGTGGATCCCAAACATGAGGGGACCCAGGTCCACAACATGTGGGACTCCACTTGTGACTGTCCAGCAGTCTGACATGGAGTCTGCTGCTTTCACACTGTGGGTTCTATCTGTGAGCCGGTTTGCAGGTCACCTACTGATGTAGGGGTTGCTGCCTACCTGAGTGTGTTTGTGTATGATTCCTGAGTGGGGAGTGATATCCAAGGATTAGATGGGCTGCCTATCTTGTTATCTGTTCCATACTGTCACATAGTTGCTGCACATGGCACAATGCTTATAGCGCTGCAGAGTGTCTACAGGTTCCTCTACAGTGGATGACAACTGTAGGCTTTGTAATATGAACACTGGGACATGTACTGGGTGGGCAACAGCAAAAAGTAGCAAATCCCACCCCCAATGGATGTGGTTCTCACACAAACACAACAACCCCCCCCCACAGACAGGATACTGTTCTTACACACACACACACACACACACATACACACACACACACACACACACACACACACACACACACACACACACACACACACTTTTACATTTGTCAGTACTAAGATTAGAACTCCTACCTAGCTAGTTGTTTGTACTATACTGTTACACAGTTATCGCATGTGCAAAAGAGCTTATAGGGCTGAGGCTAGATGAAAAGGTACTTCTATGGTGACAGACAACTTCAGGACTGCTAAAGTAGGGCAATGGGAGGTGCACTGGGTGGGGAAGGCCTGTTAATTCCCAGATCCTACTGGAAAGGCTCACCCAGACTCTGCTACAGTTTGTTGTGAGGGAAAGGTTAGTTTGCTTTTTATTTGTTGTATTTTGTATTACTTTATTCCCCATTTCTATTTTGTATACTGTGATTTACTTTCTTTACACTGT
Organism: Protopterus annectens; assembly: GCF_019279795.1. Taxonomy (NCBI): domain Eukaryota; kingdom Metazoa; phylum Chordata; order Ceratodontiformes; family Protopteridae; genus Protopterus; species Protopterus annectens. Next base: position 855,499,088 of record NC_056745.1, read on the forward strand.
GTTTTAATTGTATTCTGCTTTTAACTGCATACTAAAACTTGAAAAGAGACCACACCTCTGTCTCTCGTAAGTCGCACAGAAATTAGAAGAGGTCAGTTAAGGAGTCACACATAAGTTACAACAGGTCTGCTAAGGTTAATCATCTGTGAACTGATGGGGTGGAATTAGGAACTAAACCTTCTATTTAAGGGGTAAAATAAAACATTTCAGAGCTTTACTGGAAAGGCTCACCCAGACTCTGCTACAGTTTGCTGTGAGGGAAAGGTTAGTTTGCTTTTTATTTGTTATATTTTGTATTACTTTATTGCCTTCTTCTATTTTGTATACTGTGATTTGCTTTCTTTACACTGTATTTTACTTGTATTCTGCTTTTAACTGCATACTAAAACTTGAAATGAGACCACAGCTCTGTCTCTTGTGAGTCAGAAATTAGAAGAGGTCAATTAAAGAGTTACACATAAGTTACAACAGGTCTGCTAAGGTTAATCATCTGTGAACTGAGGGGGTGGTGCTAGGAACTAAACCTTCTATTTAACGGGTAAAATAAAACATTTCAGAACTTTACTGGAAAGGCTCACCCAGACTCTGCTACAGTTTACTGTGAGGGAAAGGTTAGTTTGCTTTTTATTTGTTGCATTTTGGATTACTTTATTGCCTTTTTCTATTTTGTATATTGTGATTTGCTTTCCTTACACTGTGTTTTACTTGTATTCTGCTTTTAACTGCATACTAAAACTTGAAAAGAGACCACAGTTCTGTCTCTTGTGAGTCAGACAGAAATTTTTCCCACCCTGCCACCCGGTTACTGTTGTGTTCTTAAACACCATTGTCTTTCTAGTTGCCTGCCCCTTATGTTAATTGGACCATATTATCTCGTTTCCTCTCTGCATTTACTGGCTGGTGTGAGTAAGCACAAAATTATCATTTTGTGAAATCAGTCCCCTTCAACTATTTAAATTTATTGGCCATTCTACTGTATTCCATAGTACCAGAATACAAAAGTGACTACCCCCTTTCAGTCTATCTTATTGTTTTTAAAAATAGTGACTCTACACTAAAACTTAACTTTTAGACAGGTAAAACTTAAGTTACCTACTTTCACATCTAACTCCTTTAGTGCATACTGCAGTATTTAGGATAAACCATTTTTTTCATCTTACCTTTAAGCATATATTGCAAGACCACCAGTTATTGGAGAACCCACATTCTGCCTCTCAGTAGTCATCTTGGGATTAGTGCTTCTGTTTTCTCCTGGTGAGAGAAGGAGTGCAGTTACATTATTTCCTGGAGACTGCTGATCACCAGAAAGCTTAGTAACTGCTTTATAGATGACAGCTTGGAATTTGTGCTTATATTCTGATCCTGGTGAGAGTAGGAGCAGAGTGCATTGATTCCTGACTCTTTCTGGTTGGAGAGTGAGTGTCTGTACTTAATGTACCTGACTGGTCTGGTTGCTATTCGAGGCATCTACCAGAAAAAAAGTTACAAGCCTGCAGATCCTTGCATCATCTGGGACAAGACTGTGAATCACCAAACAGGCTGTGGCCTGCTTCTCCTCTTGGGATTGGTGCTAACATTTTGCTTCTGGTGAGAGAAGAAGCAAAGTAGTATTGTATCACAACAGAGTGAAGCTGTGCTGAGACCAGTATTAGTAGTAGCCAGGTAGTAGCCATTCATGTGACTCCCCTCTTTTCATAATTCTTGACAAGCTAATTCTTTATTTTTTAGTAAGTACTGCTTGATTTCTTTCTAACTTCAGAATATCTGCCTAAATGCTTCATTCTTAAATTTTCAGGGTCTACGTATTAGTTTCCCCTCAAATGCTTGCCAATGTTCTGTACAGACTCAGACAGCTTGAGTGACATTTTTCCTGTAAAAGCACTAAAAAGAAAACAGCTTCAGTACTTAGTAATAATGACCATCCCTCCTGGCATGTCTGCAGGTCAGTTCCCTGTGCTTTCTCCTATTAACCTGGTAAACTTGGGCATTCTGAGGCAGTGTAGCAACTATCTCATGTACACAAACAACCCTCTCCTCTTACCTCCCAACACTGAACCTTGTGAGAGATACACTTATATATCCAAATTGGAAGCCATGCACTCTCAAGCCTAGACCGGAATAGCTGGTCAAGAGGAGAAGGTCAACACTTGCACCACACCACATGCAACACATAGCCCTCCAGAACACCCACCATCACAGCTCTCACATAAAAACATAAATCACACAACCACCTACGTGGAGGCTCTGAATAGAAATCTACCCAAACAGCAGAGACCTCCAAGGCAGAAATGCACTAAACCACTACAACACAGCACAAACTACAAGACACATAGCTCACCTACTCAGTGTGCCCCTCTACCTAAGCCCTTAAGGCAAAACAGCTTGCCCAATACACTAATTATAGGTGACTCAATAGTGAGGCACACTGATGTCCCACTCACTAGGTTGAATAAGGAGAAGGTAACAGTCAGCTGTCTGTCAGGTTCAGAATCCGACACATAACACATGCACTCAGGTTACTCCACAGTGAGTACAAGTATGACTCTGTCACTGTCCATGTGGGTGTGGATGACCTGAGATGCACCTCTCTGGACTACATCAAAAGAGACATGGAGGAGCTCTTGGATTATGTGGCCCAGGCAGGTATGCCCCTAACCCTGAGCAGCATCTTACCATCACCCAGAATGATACTGCAGTACAAGCAGAAAATGATTGACTTCAACAATTGGCTAAGTTTCTGGTGTCATTCCAAGGAGATCCACTATCTGTCTGCTTGGGATGACATGATTGACAGACCTCGATGGTTTGCCAGAGATAGCCTACATCTATCACCCCTCAGTTTCTGGATACTGGCTAAGGCTCTTGCCACCCCTGTAGTGCCTTTTTTAGGTGATGTCCCAAAGACCAAATTACCACCGTAACAGCTATAAATATATGCAGTCTGAGGGTCATGCTGCTCAATGCTAGAAGTCTAAATCTCAAGATGCACTTGCTCGAAGCACTCCTCAAAATGGAGAACATCGACATTTGTGCTGTAACAGAGATCTGGTTTAAAGCAGCAGAAAGCACCCCTGTGCTACCAGGCTATAACTCATTCCACACCTTTCGGCCCCAGAACATGGACCGAAGCTCCAAAGGCAGTGGTGTCTCCATATTCATAAAGGATATGCACACCTCCAGACTAGTAGCCCAGCATAATGCATCTGAGATATTTCAGGTACAACTAACATTGGGAAAAATGGTGATTCAGGTTGTAGCCTGCTATAGGTCCCAAACCATGTCCCAAGACTCTCACTCCATGTTTCTAAGCACCCTGGAAACTATTAGGGTCTAACCCAACATGCTCATACTACATGACTTCAACTACCCCTCCATCAACTGGGAAAACTACTCATGCAACAATACACTGGCCCAATGCTTCCTGGAATTCATCAATTCCAATGTCTTGGACCAGCTCATTCTTACCCCTACTAGATGAAGCAATATCCTTGATCTGGTTATTACTAACATGGGCAACCATTGCTCTACACCAATAGTCAATTCCTCCCTGGTTAGATCCGACCACAAACTAATCACCATGGAAATCCACATCTCACTCCCCCCCCCCCCCACAAAGGTAACCACCATGAAAAACTTCTCCAAAGCTGACTTTGGGCTCCTAAAAACAGAGGTGGCTTACTTCAAGACACTCATGTCAATGGAAAATAGATGCATGACCGCTGAATCATACACCAAAGAACTGTACGAACACATGCATAAATGCATGGAACTAGCCATACCCAACAGAACCAAAACACTCTCCTCCAAAAAAGGAAGCCAATCTGGTGGTCCCCTGCCATTAATAAACTCTACAATAGAAGGAAGAAACTGTTGCAGAAAAAGGTGAAGTCCCAAGACTGGAAAAACTCCATTATTACTCTCAACAAAAAGTTAAGATCCCTCATCAAAACCTCTAAATCCAACTATGAAGGCAGAATTCTGGCAGACACTAAAAACAACTACAAAGCCTTATATAGTTACATCAAGAATCTCCATGGCAATACCCAGGTTTGCTCTGAGTTACTGCACAATGGTACCTCCTATACTGAGCCAACAGATATTGCCAACATACTGACCGACAGATTCAGTGCCAACTTTACCCCACCCCCCCCAAAGGACCAATCACAATACTGGAGGAATGCCAGGCACCCAGGATTACTGCAGCACAGGTTAAAGCTGCATTGTCCAAGGCCAAGAATACAGCTTTCGTGGGACCCAACAATATCCCTGGATGTGTTCTACATGAACTGCAAAGTGAACTGGCACCACATCTGTGTGCTCTGTTCAATCACAGCCTCACCTCAGGCTTTGTCCCTATTGAATGGCACACTGCTACAGTCATCTATCTCCATAAAGTGGGAGTGACTAATGACCCTGGGAATTATCGCCCCATTAGCCTGAAAAGTCTGATATGTAAGGTTATCATCATGGACCTAATTAACAAGGATATAAGGAATCTCCAAACTCTAGATCCCACTCAATTTGGTTTTGTGAAAGGTAGATCATGCCTGCTCAACCTGGTTGACTTTTTTGAGTCAGTCACCAGAGCTGTGGATGAGGGCAAGGCAGGTCATACAGCCTATTTCAATCTGGCCAAGGCCTTTGATACCATTCCCCACTCAGGAATTATTGATAAACTCACCAAACTAGGCATCAACCCCTATATCACTAGCTGGGTTGAATACTGGCTCACAGATAGAACCCACAGTGTGAAAGTAGGGGACTCCAAGTCAGACTGCCGACCAGTCACGAGTGGAGTCCCACAGGGATCAGTCCTGGGTCCTCTCCTGTTTGGCATCTACTTCTCAGAAGTACAGACCAACACAGAGGGACTCTGGCTGACCAAGTTCGTAGACGACTGCAAGCTAGGAGCCATTATTAACACCCCAAGTGATGTAGACATCCTAAAGGCCTCACTGAGATCAATGACTGGTGTTGAAACCATGGCCTTAAACTTAATGCCAAAAAATGCATCATCATCCCCTTTGGGAAAAACTCATTTCCCACTAATTACCACATCAATGGGAGCCCACTGAACACTGAAGGCATTATAAGAGATCTGGGGACACAGGTTGACAGCAACCTCTCCTTCGACCACCACATTGCCACTGTGGTCAGAAAGTCCTTCTATGTGGCACATCTCATTAGCAAGGGTTTTGCATCCAGGAAGAAAGAAGCCATCATCTCCCTCTACTCTTCCCTCATTAGGCCAATTATTGAGTATAATGCCCCATTAGGCATGTACCTCACTAGACACATGCAGTAGCTGGAAAGACCATAAAAGTATCCCACAAAGAGGATCCTGGGCCTTAAACACATGTCCTACATGGACAGACTCAAAAAATTCCAGCTATTCTCTGTCTCATATTGTCTACTAAGAGGTGATCTCTGCTTGACTTACAAAGCCATGTCTGACCCAGCTCTGTTAGAAATGCTACATCTAAAGAAATCCCAATCCCTCTGCACCACATGCTCCAGAGACCTCAACCTCATTACCACAATCAACAGAACATGTTGGAGGGACAGGTTCATAACCCAGAGACTGCCTATGCTCTGGAATAGACTTCCCAGACATGTCAAGCAAAGCACCTCACTGGCCCTCTTCAAGAGAAATCTTGATGAGTGGATGGGAAATAGAAAGTTCACCCTGGGGATGACTCCAGTGGCTCTACTTGATAGAGGCACTGGGAACTAACGTCAGGTGGCACGATGCCAGGGCACTTTTATGGGCTAGGCTTGTAAAGTCACCAGGGCAATTAGCCTAGTACACACCTATGAACCTATGAACAATTCGCTAAGTGTATGAGCATGCCCAGTGTGACCTTCTATAGTAAATGTGGGACTCCATTCCAGGGATTGTTGTACTCCAGTCCAGTTTGTTTTGTGCTACTATCATACCTCTCAACCTGTTGGTGCAGGATATCTGGAGATGGCCTATCAAAATGGGGAGACAATGGGCCATACGGTGATTGTGACTATTTCTCTCAGTAATGTATGGGTTGCTAGAGTTACAGGGCTTGTTTTAGCAGGCATCTGACATAGATGACATTTGACACTGTCATGTATTGTTTCACTACCTCATGACATACCTCCTCAGATCATCACAGTGATTTACCAGAGGAATACAGGATGGATGATGTACACACCAGTATTATATGCCAAATGCTACACATTCTTGCACAATCCAGCCTGTTGAGAGGTGTACCTATAACCAATTGACTGCTGGAGCTGTGGAAATGGTCCAGAACCTTTGTGATATATTACAATGGTGGAATCTGTTGTGCATTTCTCTTATGGCATGGTCTAATTTCCAGTTCATTGTTGGGTAATATAAATCAGGCAGGATCAGGGTGACAGGCAGACTCCAGTTAGATTTGTAGGGGATAAGATATGTATGTGTGGGGGGTGTCCTGGGTTAGATATGTTGTCCTATAGCTACCAGTACTTTGCATAGGGGTCTTCTCAATGGCCGAGGCGATAAGACAAAATATATAACAATAACTTTTTTGGGAAATTAATCCTTTGTCGTTTTGGAATATTTACTGGTCTTGCTGCTTTGCTGTTTGTTGTTATTTCTGTCTTCTCAAAGGTTGACTGCATTTGGAAGGTCTTGTGTGTGTCAGAGTGTTTGACCAACCTGGTGGTGTATGTGTGTGTGTGTGTCTCACATATATGTATGGCCCACCTAATTTTGCTTGGCTGGCCACATTTTGGGGTCAGGATGTTGCACAGGATGAGTGATCAGGGAAGGGTGTGTTACTCCCCATGGCAGTGGGCCAGGGTTCTGTGGGTGCAGACGTGTCACCATCTTCTAGGGTTGGGACTTCTGCAATGAGTGCATTCCTATGTTTAGGCTCCTAGCCCTGCCTGTCGACTGTACAGAGTATCACAGAATGTCCAGATGCATGACTCATATATCTGGTTGGTTACCCAAACGAGTGTGGTTTTCAATGAAAAGTGTTTTGCAAGTCACTCAGGGTTGAAGTCAAATATTACTGACAGTTGACATTGTGGTTTTAAACTTCATACCCTTCAGACATTCCATGCTAATACACTCATTCCATCAACTTTCTAACATTATTAGAGCAGTATATCAAAGGTGTCCTTCTCTTTGGACCTTTTCCACCCCATTATTCATGGCTTTGTCCAGATTTCTGGCTCTCTAACGCCGGCAGGTTTTCTCCTAGCAGTTAGCAGCATGGCCTTTATTTGCATTTTGTAGACTGTGTTATGTTGGTGTTATGGCCCTAACAGGGCACTGTGGGTGAGGCATGGGCATTTGCCAGAGGCCTGTAGACCAGGTGTGACAGATGCAGGCCATCTGTAGCGACGCAGTGCATTCTGATGATCATATGTTCCCAGGCTGCCAGCAGTAGACACCCCTCGGATGGCACCAGTAAGTTGACTGTGGGTGTTACTGACAATTGCTTTATGTTTGTGTTGAGCCATCACTTTAGTTGATGTCTGGATTCTGCTTAAGGCTAGGGACATGTTATTGCATTTCTATGGGACTATGGATGGAGGGGCACATCTGTACACAATGCACATTTGCAGAGACTGTGCTGATATTTGCTTAACATTTTGGTTCCATTTAGCATAGTGGTGTGCCCTATCTTTGGGACTACAGGCATAATGGTATCAACCACAGGTCAGATTGTTCTGGCATAAACCTTTTTAGTTTCAGACTTCTTACCCTTCACAGCCATACTGCCACTGCCAGACTTGCTGTGATTATCACTGTGTAAGTCTGTAGGTAGGGATTTCATGGATGTCGCCATATGGGGGCCTTTGCCAGACATTTCTGTATGGTTTTCTTCAGCTGATCTGCTGGATGAGGCTGGGGGTGGGTATGGGACCCCACTTTGACATCCATCGATGTGACCTATGACCCCCCCTCCAGTTATTTGGCTTATCACATATAGTGCAGTGGTATTTGTCAACTAGGGTAGTACTGCATAGTGTGGATAAGGCAGTACTGGGAATACACTTCCTGCTGTCCCACAGAGCTATCAGTTGACTGCTGCTATCGCTACCCCATTCCCTTGCATGCTTGAATCAGTACTATAGATATGCTATCAGAACATTCTACTCCATTCATTTATTGTTAAGGAGACTAATTACCTTGTGCCTGACACAGTTGTGAGGAGGGTGCTTGAGGGCTGACTATGTCGGATGCACGCAGTACACTGCATATACATGGTAAGGTATATGTGGTGTGATGTTTGGCATCCATTTTACTGTGTGTGCGAGTCAGAGAGAGAGAGAGAGATCAGTCCCTCTGGCCCTACAGTGTCAGTGTATGTGGTATGTGTTGCCTCTTTGCCAAGGACAAGGCATGCCTCCATCTGCCTGCAGAGGCAGGCTTAGGATGTTCCTCCTCCAAGTCCCTCTGTACCTGTGGAGACCTTGGCAATGATGAGGGGCTGTGTGGCCCTTCCCCATTTTGTTCCTGCTGCAGCTGTTTCTGCAGGATCATATTGTGTAGCATGGCATGTACTATGAGCATGTGTGCACATGTGGGTGGAGAGTTCTGCAAGGCTCCACAAGATATGTCAAGGCAGCGGAACCATGACTTGAGCATCCCAAACACATGCTCTATAATGATCCTTGTTTGTGCGTGTGCCTCATTATGGCTTTACTGTGTGGGTGTGTGTGCATTTCTGATGGCTGTCATCAGCCATGGCTCCAGTGCTTAGCCTGCATCCCCCACCAGATGGCCATATGGGATGTTCCCACTGGCAAACGTCTGGTACAGCTGTGATGAATGCCAGATGTGGGAGTCATGATAGCTTCCAGGGCTGCCAGCACACACATTCATGATAATGCCCTGGGCATCACACATGACCTGGCAGTTGATGGAGTGGAACCCCTTGCAGTTTAGGTAGACCCTACCCTGGTCATTGGGTGGTGCTTTCATGTGGATGTGCATGCAGTCTTTGTTACCCAATACCTCCTAGTATTCTGCTACATGGTGGAAGAGATGCATATTGCTGTTTCTGTCCTCACATGTGTTGGGGAAGTAAATGTGCTCAGCGGCATGTTGGTGCATGGCATCCAGGAACTGGTGGAGTATCCTGGACGCAGTTGCCTGAAAGACTCCCATGATATCCCCATTGGTCTTTGGAAAGTACCTGTAGCTAGTATTCTTAAGGCTGCACATACCTTGGTATCCACTGGGATGGGTTCCCCTCTGTTGGTTCTGGGTCTGAGGTGAGGCTGGCACAACTCGGTGATTTGCTGAAGTATGTCTCTGTCCACCCTGTAGCTCTCTACTATCTCCAGATCATGTAGCCCCTGGTAGGATATACTGGGTCTGAACACTCTTCTCCTCCTCCTCAGTCTGAGTTGGTTGTCAGCTTTATCTTCCTCACCACCCTCAGTCTCTAGCACATACTGATAGATCAAAGCAACAGCAGCACCTAACATGTTTTGTTAGTTTTGTCAGTTTAAAATTCCCCCGAATTTGTACACCAGTGGTGTAGAGTTTGTGGGAAAAAACAGTCTGAAAGGTGTTTGCATAGTTTATAGTAGTGTGCTGGGCTGCTGCCTGTTTAATTGGCTGATCCGGATACAGTCCATCTGCCAGCTATGGTAGTTCTTATTGATTGCCTTCTTTCTGCTGTTTCCCCTTCCCATTTCCTCTCCGTTTAAGCCGAGATGCGTGCCGCAGATACCCAGTGCTCAAATGTAAACAGTTCTGCTATTTCCTGTGTTTTTTTTTTTTAGATGTGGTACACACCACACACACATGTTTAGCTAAAGTAAACACTTTTAAGCAGATCTGGCCCTCCCCTAGATGCAAACACGCTCTTCATTTCATGGAATAAGTCAATACAGCTCAGACACACCCCCTTCCTTAGCGGTGCTTAGCTAAGGGAAAACATGGGCCACCAAGCTCCAGTATGCTTACAGCAAGCATGACACACCCCCTTTACATGTCATCTAGCTCTCCTGTATACACAGTCATGTTGGTGCACCTACATGGTTAGGTGCAGTCTGACACTTCTGACACTTAGAAGAAATTTTGTGATTCAGTATAACTCCCCTCATTTGCATACACCACTGCCTTAATCCATAGTTACCACACTTACACTGGGCCTTTCCCCTTAGCAACCACTATTCCCTGGTATTGTTTTCATTTTGCATGCCATTGACTATAACGGCAAAATGCAGATTTCCCTGAAAATTGCTTTTTTTACATTTTTTAAAAATGTTCGGCACAATCCCGTTTGCGTGCCACTGACCTATGCTTAAACAGCTGAGATCGGCCAAAAAAAAGTTGTATTTTATAAAATTTAAACTATTTATCATGCCAGTGGCCATATATTTGGCCATTGGCATGCCTAACAGTTGTAACACATGCTTTATTTTGAGCTGTCATGCCTCCATTTTGTAATTTGTAGAAATTTGTTCAGCTAGTAGCTGAACACATTTCTGATTCTTACACTATTCCTGCACAGACACCTGCCTGCTTCCTGAATCACTAAGTCACCTCATTTGCATGATTTACACCAGCAAATGAGGTAGTTAGCAATATTCAGTGGTGTTCATGCAGGAATAGTGCTGCCAAGCTCGTGTATGTCAGATCAGCTGTTTGCTGAATCGCTCGGCGGCCATATTCCGTGCAGTAGTGGTTACGCTGTCCCTGCACAGAATAAAAAGCTTAATGAATCCAGGGGAGTATCAATTACTCTTTTATTCATTGCAGTATCATTAAAGTTTGTAAAATATCCAGTTTTAGGCAGACCAAAACAAAATTCACAATTTTCAAGGAATACATTTTAGTAAAACCCTTTAAAATAGATTAATAGCCTTTGTTTTCTATTACAACCAGACTTCAACAAAAAGACAGTCAGAGCTGAATTTCGTACTTATTAAAAATATTAACTTTCTATGACTGTTTAAACTACATAAACAAGGCAGAAAAACTAAATAAATCCAAAACAGGTTCGAGAAATTAGCAACACAGTCCGAAAACGGTCAAATAACACTGTTTATTCCACTGTTTTAAGCGCTTTTCGTCAGCCTGATAGCAAACTTCTTCAGAAACAGTTACAGCAGTAAAAACCTTCCTTTTAACTAAAACAGGTGATCAGCATTCACCAATTGTATTACTACTTTCTGCTTAAACAAACATAATTTAAAATTAAAGTGAAGACTACTAATAACCAGAAATAGAACATCAAGATAAGTCGACACATTTAAAAATATAAACACCTCAACAACAACAGCCACAAGATACATATATAAAACCATTGAAAGTTATTTAAGTAATTCAACCATTACCTAAAGAATATGTATTTGACAAAGAATGACTCATCTCTGCAAGCTCTTTAGTTTAAGGATGCTACTAATTGAGCATGAGTCATTCAACCCAGGGAAATTGTAGGCATTCAGCCTCACCTGCCAAGTTAATTCCAGTTCTTCAAGTTTGACTGGTCTAGGGCCAACCCTACTGTCATACTTGGCTTGATCAATAATAATAAATTTAAACTCATGTTCTTTATTAGAAATAGTATGCTTAGCCAATGCGTTCTCTAGTTTACATTTATTAATAGCGTATTGGTGTTCATAAATTCTGTCACGAAGCCTCCGCTCCGTCTTTCCTATATAAAAAGCAGGACAGAATGTGCACCTAGCCAAGTAAACTACAAAAGATGAATTACAATTGAATCTGCCTTTCAGTTTATAAGTTAAACCATTAACCTTAAACGAATTGGTGACTTCGACAAATTTACAGTAGTTACAGTTTTGACATTTATTCATCCCAGTATTTTGTACTACTGGGGTGTATTGCTGTTCTAACAAGGTTTTGAGGTTCCTCCCTCTTCTAAATGTCACCCTAGGGGTCTCACCTACTTTGGCATAAATATTAGGATACATCTTAAACAGGTCCCAATTTTTCTGTAATATGTCCAAACATGAGTAACTATGTGAATTGAATGTAGTAATAAAGGACAATATGACATTCTTGTCCTCTAAAGCCAATACTCTATTGGTCATGTCTAGCTGCTCATCTACTACATTGTGCATACTAGATGGTGTCAGTAGTGATTTAACACAGAGTAAAGGAATATATACCCTATTCACTCTCTTAGTGGTAACCTCTTGGATTAGAGCGTCCAGGAGGGGCTCTGGGTATCCACGATGCAAAAACATGCTTTTTAAAACAGCACATTCATCATAAAAGTCTTCATCCAGACTGTTTATTCTAGAGGCCCTCACTAACTGACCCTTAATGACTGACCTCTTTTGGTGGAAGGGATGGCTACTAGTAAAATGAAGGAACATATTGGAGTACGTATTTTTTCTGAATATCCGTGCTACATAACTATTGATAGTGTAATTTTTCACTAGACAGATATCCAAATATGCTATAGTGTCAGTGTTGAATGTAGAAGTGAATTGTAAAAACTGCGTGGTGCTGTTGAAATATTCCAGCACGTGTTCACTATCACGCTCATCTCCATTAATAAAAATGAAGATGTCGTCCAGGTATCTTGTATAGAAGACAAAGGAATCACAACGTGTGTTATTATTGAACATGTATTGCGATTCCCAGTAAGCCATGACCAGATTTGCAACACTAGCTCCGCACGGTGATCCCATCGCTACCCCTACTTTTTGCAGAAAAAACTGGTCTTGGAACATAAAATAATTGTTGGAAAGAACCAAGTCTATAAGTTCCATGACCAAACTAATTTCTGCAGCTGTAGCATTGTGTTTCTTTAACATGTGAGCCACCCATTCTATAGCTACCTCGTGGGGGATACAAATGTAGAGGTCTCTCACATCAATTGTGAGAAAGTTGAAATTCACATTGAACTCTAAGGCCTCAATCTTTTTCAAGAAAGATCATGAATCCTTACATATTTGAGACTCGTGACATAAATGCTTTCATATCGTAAACAAATGTAAAAGAAAAATTGTCTCAGTATTAGAGTCACTTTGATGTGCAGTTAGATTGATGGTGACATCTAGCAGCTACAAGGTTAGGTTACTACCCATATATAGGTTCATAGGTTCATAGGTTCATAGGTTCATACTAGGCTATCTGCCCAAGGGCATTTATAAGCCTAGCCCATAGTTATGTGGCTTTCGCCACCCCTTTAGTTTGAATAAAAACTATGCCTATCATTTTGCTGTGCCTCTGTCAAGCAGTGACACTGAAGTAATCCCTGGGGTATATCTGCGATCTCCCATCCATTGGTCAAGATTACTCTTGAACAAGGCCAGCGAGGTGCTCTGCCTCACATGTACCGGGATTTTGTTCCACAGCACAGGGAGTCTCTGGGTGATGAATCTGTCCCTCCAGCACGTTCTATTTATAACCATGTCAAGGTTTAAGTCTCCCGCCCTTGTGGTTCTGAGGGATCTAGATTTTTGAGGTGAAGCATATTCATCAAATCTGGGTTTGACATGGCCTTATATGTCAGGCACAGGTCACCTCTGAGCAAGCGGTATGAGACTGAATAGAGCTGGAATTCTTTCAGTCGGGCAGCATAAGACATATTTTTGAGACCCTTTATCCTTTTGGTGAGGAACTTTTGGGGCCTTTCAAGCTGCAGCAGGTGTCTGGTCAGATACATTCGAACGGGCATTGTACTCAATCATAGGTCTAATGAGTGATGAGTACAGGGGGACGATGACCTCCCTTGATCTAGATGTGAATCCCTTCATGATCAGGTGGGCGATATAGAAGGTTTTCCTAACTACTTTAGCAACATGAGTGTCAAACGAAAGGCTACTGTCAACCTGGGTCCCCAGATCCCTGATGACTTTTTCTGTGTTCAGTGGATTGCCACCTATATAGTAGCTAGGGGTAACCTTGTTTTTCCTGAAGGGTATGACTATGCATTTTTTTGCGTTTAACTTCAGGCCATGGCTCTGGCACCAGTTATCCATTTCTGTGAGGCCCTTCTGGAGGATATCTGTGTCAGATGTGTTTTCGACTATGGCGCCCAGTTTGCAGTCATCTGCAAACTTTGTCAGCCATAACCCTCCTGTGTTTGCTTGTACTTCAGAAAAGTAGATGCTGAACAAGAGCGGACCCAGGACTGAGCCCTGTGGGACACCACTTGTGACAGGCTTTGAGTCTGACATGGCTCCAGCAACTCTGACCCTGTGGGTTCTGTCACTTAGCCAGTTTGCAACCCATCTTGTGATGTATGGGTTTACATTCAAGCTGATGAGTTTTTCGATGATACCTGAGTGGGGTATTGTGTCGAAGGCCTTTGCCAGGTCGAAGTAGGCTGTATGGACTGCCTTTCCCTCATCAATGGCCTTGGTGACTGTCTCGAAAAAGTCAACCAAGTTTAAGAGGCAGGATCTGCCTTTGACAAAGCCAAACTGGGTTGGATCCAAAGTCTGCAAGTTCCTATGTCTTTATTTATGAGTTCCATTATGATCCTCTCCATGGCTTTGCAGATAAGGCTTGTCAAGCTAATGGGGCGGTAATTTCCAAGGTCTGTGGAGGCACCGCCCTTATGAAGTGGGACCACAGTCACCGTGCACCACTCCTTGGGTACGTATCCTGAGGTGAGGCTAAGATTAAACAGCTGTCCTAACTGTGGGTTTAATTCCTCGTTGAGTTAAGTGAAGCACACAGCCGGGGACACCATCCGGTCCCATGGATGCTGTGTTTTTTGCCTTAGTGAGGGCAGTTCTCACCTGGGCGTTGGAGATGTTTGGGGGGCTACAATCCTCTGGAATAGATATCTCTCCTTTTGGGGGGGAGGGGGGGAAGAAGTTTGCACTGAACCTGTCAGCCAGTATGTTGGCAATGTGTGTAGGTTCAGTAATTTTCAAATCATTTTGAACTAATTCTGAGCATATCTGGGAGTTTCCTCATAGGTTTCTAACATAGCTAAAGAAGGCCTTATGATTGTCTTTAGAGTCCTTGGCGATTTTTCTCTCAAAATTTGCCTTGGATGATTTTATGAGAGCTCTTAGTTTTTTACTTATAATGATCAAAGGTGTCTTACCTTTCAAGGATTTTGCTCTATCTTGTAGTAGCTTCCTCCTTTTGTTGTAGAGCTTGTTTATGGCTGGGGTCCACCAGACTGGATGCTTGCCTTTGGTACAGAGAGTCTTAGTTTTGTTTGGGATTGCCTGATCCATGCAGTCCTGTAGGTGCTGGTAGAAGGCATTTGTAAGTGATTCAGCGGTTTGAGTAATGTTTACCACTGGCTCAGGGGCCTTAAAGGAGACCACACTAGTTTTTAGAAGTGTGAAATCGGCTTTTGAGAAGTTTTCACTGTGGTCTTTTTGTTTCAGGTGGGGTGGGATGAGGACCTCCAGCGAGATTAGTTTATGATCTGATCTCACCAGTGAGGGGTATACTTCTGGTGTTGAACATTTTGATCCCATGTTCGTGATGATGAGATCAAGTATGTTTTCTCCTCTTGTGGGGATGGTGACTAGTTGTTCCATGGCATTTGAGTTTATGAACTCCAGGAATCTTTGGGTTAGAGTGTTCGGGCTTGAGTAGTGTTCCCAGTCTATATTAGGGTAGTTGAAGTCACCTAGTATGATGGTGTTTGGAGATACATTTATCCTCCAATGTTTTCAGGAAGGCCATGTGAGGTTCCTGAGTTTAAGAGGGTGGCCTGTAACATGCTACAAATTGCAGAGCAGTCTTGCCTATGGTTAATTGCACCTG